>NC_052046.1:55267060-55517060 GCF_015832195.1 Motacilla alba alba
GATTGAAGAGGATTTTGATTGGAAGAATATGGGAGATTATTTTATTGGTATTTTTAAGTATGTTTCAAGTACTTCACTGATAGTGCTTAATTCTTCCTTTTAAAGTTACGGGAGATAGACGAGGTCATCAATTTGGCCACTACAGGATTTCAGTTCTGATACACCTATTGAACCAACTGCAACACTACATTAGGATTCAGTTTAGATTTTACCATTATAAACATACACATATTTGCCTTAAATAGTGCAAAGGAATTGTGTATTATTACGTTTTTAATAATAATTTAATAATTGTTTTAATTAATTTATTTGAATTGTTTATTACAATTAATAAATTAGTGCATAATTTAACAATTTCTGTGGTTTACAGCCACCAAAATAATTTTATATATCAGGCTGATACTCAGAGCAAGAATAAATGCTACAGAAACTATCCTATAAACTGCAGGTTTTTACCAGCTTGGGTAATACTAATGACATTTGATTAGCTATTAAGGATTGCAGGAAGTACACATCTTGCACAGGTGTGCATGGCAAATCAAATCAAATTTGAGAGGAAGACAGGAAGCCCTGTCATACGCTGCTCTCTTGGATACCTCCTGGAGGAGATCAGGCCAGACAGGCAATATTTCTGTGGCCAAGGGAGAGCATGCAAGCTTGCAGGAGAGCTTCACTTCCCACAAGGAGGAGGAGAAAGGCTTCTCCAAGATTACAAGGAACTGCCTGGGCAGAGAGAGGAGCCAACAGCAGCCTGGCAGAGTCTCAGGAGTCCCAGGATGCCAGCCAGCAAGGGCAAGCGTGCTGCAGGAAAGGAGTGAAGGCAGGGTGCTCTTCAGCTGCCTTGTTTGCCCCAAGCCTGCCTGCCTGCCTGCCTGGGCCTGACAGCCCTGAAGAGCCAGCACCATCCTGCTGCAAGGGAGCTTGCTGCCTTGTCCATGTCTTTGCAGGATACCACAATATCTGTGGGGTAGCCCAGGACTTATGCTACCCTCCTTCTCCAGGCAACGCTGTCAGTGCTGCCTGTAAGGAGATCTGCCTGGCCCTCTTCTCCCACTCCCAGCTGCTGCCCCTCTATGTCAGCTGAGGCATGGAAACACATGCTGCTTACTTTAGCAAGGAGGTGAAATGGTGGGATGTCAAACATGCCTAGAAACCAGGGGTGTGCAGAGCCCTGTGGCCCTTTGAGAAAGTCTCTATCTGGAGCTAAAACCTCTCTGTGTGCAACTTCCCTATATCCTCAGTCAACCTCTTGCCATCTTGATGTCAGAGGAGACAGTGTAGGGATCATTAGAAAGCCTAATTTTATTTGAGTTTATAATTCTGGCAGTGATGTGAATTACAGCTGGTACCTGCTACAGCACCTCAATGCAGATATGGATGTAGCAGATAAAGGATGTACCCAAAGGTCAGTTACTGCTATTTTGGGATAGGAAATTCCCACAAAAGGTCACTGCTGGAGATGCGTGGGTAAATTGCCCTGTCCTTCCAGTCCTATACAGTGAGCAAAAGAAGCAGCAACAGCAGCTGTCTTGCCTTCCTAGAGTCACCAGCTCTGGAAAACCCTGGCAGCCCTGGGACTCAATAAAGAATCTTTCCTTTCAAGATGCTTCTGGGGCTGCCTCCAGTTGACTTGAGCTCTCCATGCGAAGAGCCTTTCTCCTCTCTCCAGACCTGCAGCACACATAGTAGGGTAGTAGCACACAAGACCATGCTATTTTTACTCACTTTCCCTGCCTAAGTTCCTTGCAAAATCCTTTGGCATGGGAGGTACTCCCTCTATCTCACCCCAGGAAAGAGTTCTCAGAGCCTGGCAGCATTTGACAGTCATAATCCCTAAAGCACAGGCCCATTCCATTCAGATGGCACCTTAAGTCTGGAGACAGGCACAACCCTTCACTTCTGCCTTCTGCTTGTCTTTAAGCCGCCATTTCTCCACCCTGAAACCCAAACCACAGTCAGCTTCCAGCTGAATACTGTAAACACAGAAACCTGTCTTTGTGGCAGGGAGATTTGGTTTCTTCTGCTCTGTCCTCCAGCAGCGAATTCTCAAGGCAATGGACCTAAAGCCATTTATCTCTGACTGATGGAAACTCCAAAGTCTAAACCTTGAAGTTCCACCAGGAACACTACACTCCCTTGAGTGCAGGAGGCCTGAAAACCAGTGTAATTTCTCAGTCCAGTGGGTGCAACTTGGTGGTAAAAGCTTGGACTATTTCTCTCATCATCCATGTTTCTTTCCTCATTTGCCTTTGAATTTAATGTAGGAATAGGCACATTCAGGTGGCCAGTTATGTTGTTGTCCAACTAATTCACAGGATAGGGTGAGAGAGGGCTTGATGAGGCGCTGACCAAGAGTTCCATTGCTACTGCCCATTACTGGACTGTTTCCAGTACATCCATGTCTCTCTTTGACTGAGGAACCCAGAAATGGACACAGGACTTTAGATGTGGCCTCACTAGTGCTGAGTAGAGAAGGATTGTCTGCTTCTACCTGTTGGCAGTCCCTTGCTTAATGCAGCCCAGGATCCCATTTATTTTCTTTACTGCAATGACACACTGCCCAGGTATAGGACTGTGTACTTCTCATTGTTGAAATTTATGAAGATCCTGGCAACCCATTTTTCCAGCCAGAAGAAATCCATGTGAGATGAAAACATGACCCTCGGGTGTCTTCTACTCTTCTCAGCTTTGTGTAGCTTTGCAGAGGGCACACTCTGCTCCATGATCCAGCTTATTCATGAAGGTGTTAAATAGGACTGGACCAAAAGTATTGACCCCTCAGGTACTCTGCTAGCTACTGGTCGCCAAATACAATTTATACATGGAGTAAAGTATTGCAAGACAGCCAGCACCACTTCACCCAGGGCACATCTTGCCTGACCAACATGGTGGTGGAGAGATCTTGCCTGCTATGGTGGAGCAACTTCATCCACGGACAAGGGAAAGGCTGCAAATGTCACCTATCTGGACTTCTGTAAGCAGGCCTCTGACACAGTCCCTCACAACATCCTTCTCTCTAAATTGAGAAGATTTTGATGGATGGACTACTAGGTATGTAAGGAATTTTCTGGATGGTTGTATCCAGAGAGCAGTGGTCAACAGCCCAATGTCCAAACGGAGATCAGTGCTGTCCCTTAGACATTTGTGCTGGGTCCAGTACTGTTTAATATTTTCATCAATGGCATAAACAGTAGGATTGAATGAATCATCAGAAAGTTTGCAGACAACACCAACCTCAGTGGCACAGTTGACATGCCTGAGGGAAAGAATGCCATCCAGAGGGACCCAGAAAAGCTTAAGGGGTGGGAATCTCATGGGGTTTAACAAGGCCAAGAGCAAGGTGCAGCACCTGGGTCACAGCAATCCCCAGTATCAATACTGCTGGAGCTGGGGAATAAACAGATAAAGAACAGCCCTGCCAAGAAGATCTTGTGAATGTTGGTAGATGAAAATTTGGACATCAACTGGCAATGTGCCAAAATGTGGATTTTTACTTTTTACTATCCATGCAGTTAAATATGAATTCTGATTTTAAGATGCATGGAAAAACTTAAAAATCTTTCAAAGAGATAGACAATATTGAATTATTAAACAACAGATAGCAGAAAATTTGGTGCAGCCATTAAAACGGGCAAAAATTCTGGGCATTATTTTCCTCCTCTTCTCTGTTGATGTCTCTCTACCTCCAAACTTTATGACTCAAATTTACCTTTTCACAAACCACTTTTGGATGCATTGAGTTGAAGATATTAATGATAAGGTAAACAAAAATCCATTAAAAGGTGCTTTCTAAGAACAAGTGAAAAGAAGAAGCAATATATTGAACACTTGCAAATGCAAACAGCATTTCCCTCTTCATCACCAAGATTGTTCTCAGTTTCCCTGAATGCTGTGCAACCCTTTCTCAGTGGATTAAATGTACTTGTAGGCATCTATCCTGGCCTGTTGCAAATTGCTTAAAGTTGTTGTAGAGCTGAAAGTAAGACAAAGCCTTCCTTCTCTTTCCTAATGCAGGAAAGAGAAACCACAGATAATTTCTTAAACGACTTGTCATCTATCAGCTTGTCTTCTGTATCTCTAGCTAAATGCCTCTGTAGGACTTACATGATATACTTCATTCACACCATTTGAAGGAGCTGTTTGATGTATTTCAAAGGTTACTCAACTATTGTATGGTACTTACTGCACAAGGAATTAATCTCTTTCAGTAGTTATATAAAAAAAGAGAGGACAATGCAGCTTCTCTTGTAAAATAAAAATATGCAGGAAACCCAGAGGTGTGCTAGTAATGCTTGACATTAGGAATATTTTCTATAACAGAAAATAGAAAAAGTACTTGTGTGCCAGCTAGGCAGAGATTTTCAATGGGATAATGCTTCTTTTGCACTGTGCTGTTTTAGCATGCAGTTACAAGTACCCAAACACAGTTGAAGAACATTGTTCAGGTCTACATAGGGCAATAGCATCCATTAGAAACTTTGTATTATTTATCATTAATAGGAACTGCCTTGTTCTTCATGTACTATAGAAACATACATATGTCATCAAAGAAAATGGATGAAGTAAGGTAAATTTTCAATACAGGGATTGTGGAGGTAAAATGCTGGTGGTCTCTATAATACCAAATAAAATTCTTTACATGATTGAATATGTTAGAAAGGTTTTTATGCTATATTCTCTTTAAACTACACAAGTGTGAATCTTTCACTTTGAAGAACACTAGAAAAGGTCAAGTGTAAGTGAGGAGGAACTAGTTATAAATTTCAAAGGACCCCACACTGGAGCACGGGAAGGAATTCCCTTCCTGAGCAGTGGGAGAAACAACATGTGATGAACTGACCATAACCCCCATTCCCTGTCTCTGCCCCCATGCTCTGCTGGGGGTAAGGAGGTAGAGGTGGGAAGGAGGTTGCAGGGAGGAGAAGGTGCTTCTTAAGGTCTTCTATTATTTCCTTTTATCCTGCTCTGATTTTATTAGTAATAAATTCAATTAATATCTCTCATTCAAGCCTGTTTTGCCCGTGACAGACTCTGATTAATGATCTCTCTCTATCCTTATATCAACCCAGGAACCTTTTGTTATATTTTCTCTCCTCTGTCCAGCTGTGGTGAGGAGTGGCTTTGGTGGGTGCCTGGCATCCAGCCAGGGTCAAGCCACCACACACTTTTTCTGGATTTCATCACCTTATCAACTAGCTACCATAATTGAAGATTATAATATTTAGCTTGTATGCCGATCTTGACAGCATCCAAGAGAGATGTCAGGTTTTCAGATTATATTAACCCCTCCAACTCAGGCTACACTGCTGGTCAGTCTGACTTGTTTGTAGTAAGGGTTAGTGACCCATTCAGCATCCTTTCAAGAAAGGAGAGAGGACTTTAGAGAGAAAGCCTGGCATAATGTATCACTTAAAACAGTCTTCATATATTTCAAACACAAATTCTTACTAGTAAACCAATAGTGCTGATTAATTTAATCAAGAGGACGTCATTACTGTCATGTTGCTCTATTTTCCTGTTATCTACATCCTTTTGGATAGTGTGTTCACTTCTTTCTCTACTGCCCAATTCCACTGGTTTCTTCCCAGTCAATTTCTTTGGTAAGGGCTCTTAAACATATAGACAAATTTATTCAAGTCTCAGGACTTCAACCCATTTGTAATTTCATCTATTCACTGTGCCTTGTTATGTGCTCTGAACTTTGGAAGGGGCGCAGTTACCTACAGACTAGGAATGCATTTTTCCCCTTTATATTTTGGCCAACTGCCTTTCCTTTTTGCATTTATGAGCTTTAGTAGACCAAATATGTTCTTTATTTTATTCCATTTATGTAAAATATATTTTTTTCTACAAAAATCAATTCATTTCTATTTCTTAGTCAGCTAAAAAAGGATTGATTTTTACTAGGGTGTTTCCCACACCTTCAAACAATTAACAAGTATCTTCCCAAATTTTTTTTCATTTTTTGTAGGTGTTGATGTTAGAGGTATATGTAGTGTACTGGCATCAGTTTCACAAAAAGTCTGCATCTTTGCATCCACTGATTACTACTCTATTTACATACTTCAGAAAGTTAGATGCATTGTTGTTAGTATGGAAGTGCAGATTTATTTTGAATTGCTGGAAGCAGCTTAGCAGTATAAAACATGACACTGTTTTTATGATCTGTTTATTATCCTTTAACCGCAGCCCAGAATGAAAACCAACTCTGAGTGGAGCGCACTTCTCAGCTCGGTGAATGAACCAACAGATTGTAGAGGTGGAAATAGCACAGAGAGTAAAAGATGGGGGATGAAAAACTTCACAGATCTTCAGACTGCTCTGATAGCCTAAGCACATACCAGGAACTGAGTTTTGATCCCTTTTTGAAACCAACCACATATTTCTCACATAAATTCCTCTAAATGTAAGATCCTCTGCACAGAATTACTAGGAAAGATTTCTGATTTTTGAAGATGTAACATAGGAGAAGCTGGTCAGAAAATCTAGCAAGGTTTTGTTGTTGTTGGTGGTGGTGGTGGTTTTGGTTGGTTTTTTTTTTTTTTTTTCCTTTTAAAATATGTCAGAAATATATTAAGCATATCCAGATAGAAGCTTTTACAAAATCTTTTGGCTGGTGAATCAACACTTTGGAAATATATTTTGTATGAAAGTGTTGGGGTTTAGGATTCTTCCTTTTGTTTATTTCTCTCAAGGAATTTTCTCCCGTATGTGTTGCTAGGACACAACAATGACCGGGTACTTAAGAGAGACAAAAGAAGTGGCCACAGCTCAGGGGAGGGTTCCAGCTCAGGGGAGGGTTCCAGATGGCTACTCTTCCTTTTTACCTGGGCGTTTCTCTGAAAAGAGCAGAGATACCAGGAGAACTGGGCTGGGAAAAAGGGGTTGAGTGCGGCTCCTGCCTCTCTTTTTTCTCCGCCTTTGGAGGGGGGAGAAGCTACGGTCGCTGTGAGAAGAATTTGCCTCCATTGCCAGGCTCTGTCTCCTGCTGCCTTTCTTCCAAGGGACCTGCTGCGGCAAGGGGACCTGCGGCTTCCAAGGGACCTGCTGCGGCACCGGGAAGCGGCTGTCCCTGGGGGTTTGTAAGGAGCTTTTTCTTCCGTCCCTTCCCATCCACCGAGCCGCCACAACCGCGTGCTCCCGGAGCTCTCGCCACAGCGCCCCCTGCAGCCGTGGGGGAGTCACCGCACCTGCCCTGCCCGACGAGTCCAAGTGTGAGGTCCGGCAGCTGGCTTGGGACAATCCCAGATATAAATATGGAGCAGGAGAAGAAGTCATTGAGACCAGCCTTGCCAAGAAGGACTGAGAGTTCTTGTGAATGAAAATCTGGACATGGGTCAACAGTGTGCACCTTCAGCCCAGAAGGTCAGTCTTTGGCCTGCATCCAAACAGGTGTGACCAGCAGGTGAAAGGAGAGGATTTTCACCTCTACCCTGCCCTTGTGATTCCCCACCTGGAGTGCTATGTCCAGTTCTTGTATTAAGGGTCCTTAATACAAGAAATACCTGGATCTGTTTGAGCAAGTCCATAGGAGGATCATGAAGATGATCAGCAGGCTGGAGCAACTCTCCTATATTGACAGGCCGAGAGAGCTGGGGCTGTTTAGTGTGCATAAAAACGCCTCCAGGCAGACCTCATTGTAGCCTTTCAGTACCCTAAAGTGCCTAATAAAACAGGAGAGGGACATTTTATATGGGCAGAGAGTGACAGGAAATGGACAACATATTTAAACCGAGAGAGGGCTGGCTAAGACTGACTGTCAGGAAGAAATTCCTTATTCAGAGGGAGACACAGCATTGGGTCAGGTTGCCCAGAGAAGTTTTGGGTACCTCATTCCTTGAAGTGTTCAAGGCTCAGCTGGATGGGGCTCTGACCAACCCGATCTAGTAAAACGTGTCCCTGCCTGTGGCAGGAGAGCTGTAACCAGATGATATTTAAGGTCTCTTCCCAAGACATTTTATGATCCCATGGCTCTGTAAGGCCCTATATATTTTAATCTGGGTCTAGGAAATCTTGCTGTTGGTCACAGCTTTAATTACAGACATACTCAAGAGCCTACTGAAAATTGTTTGTTACAGCTTATTTTTCTCAGAGAAAGTTATGACTTATTTAGTTACAAACTGTGTCCAGTGGCCTTCTATCTTAGAATACTGACTCAGAGTAAAACACCTGAAGAGAATAAATGTTTTAAGCACTTTTTCTAAAGCTAGAAATACTAGTTTTGTAAGGGTTTTGTTTATTTGTTTGTTCTTTCTACTGAAATACAGGAAAAATATGGCATATAGAATGCATAGGCAAGAAAAAACAGCAGTCATTTTGCTTCACTGGAACACTTAAAAACAAGAAAGCAGAACATTAAGTCTTTTCACTGTCCATTTTGGGTCAAAGGCATGAATTTAACAAAGAAAAGAAAAAGTCTCCAGTGCTGGGACATTTACATGTAAGAAATTAAAATTTACATTTAAATGTAAGAAAAAGTTATCTCTCACAAAAAGGGAGAAAATATTTTGAAGCATGGTAACTTAAATATTCTTTGATAATAACATAATCTCATGGGGGAACAAGAACACCAGATCACACAGCATAGATGAGTTGACTACTTTATTTAAAGTGGACCAAACCATCGGGATGGACTGTGTTAGGTAAAGGATTTTGCACCCATGTACACATGTGCAGAGTTTCATGCTAGAATGCTGAGGATGCAGGAAAAGTGACAGCATCTAGTGGCTCCTTGATGGGCTCTGCCTGAGGGCTTCTCAGACAATGCTTTAACAGTTGAATTCTGGATATTCTGTTTCTTCATGGTGCCAGATGTCCACATAACAGTTTCCTCAGGCTCTTATTGCTGAGGATGTTTATAGCCATGTGCTGTCTCAAACAGGTACACAATGGTATCTAGGCCTTTCCAACTGTTTCAGGGGTTGTTCTCCTGGCACTTTTTGATCCATGGTCCATACTATGGCTCATTCCACTCAGTTCTTGCTTGCTTGCTTGCCTGTCACCTGTGGCTTGTTATGTTTAAGTACCTTAGGGAAATGGTTGCAATAATCCTGCAGCAAATAAAAAAATACTTTGAGACAAAAATATCAAATACTTGGAAAACAATTAAAATTTTAACACCCTATGAAAAGGATTTGCTTTCAGCCATCACAAGATATTTTGCCATCTGTACTGTCTAGAAGTTTTGAGAATCTATCACAGCACAGAATATCTAAATAATTTGGCATTGAGACTGCACATTTCTTGGAAACCTTGTGTTTTGTAATCCAGATGGATTTAACTGTAGGGAATTCCCTTAGGTCTTTAGGAACAAAGAACTAGCTGACACAATTGCTGTCACTAATGATGCTTTGAAAGGACCAAGGGATAAAGACAGCAAAGATTTGTTGCTAGAAGGGATTTTCCAGAGCTCATCAACAAAACATTTCTACTTTGCACATTCATGATACTTGCAAGGAATGTGCTGACACTGTCATCCCTGGAGCAGAGCTTGTAAGCCTTCCCTCCTACAGTGGTGTGCTGGTGGAAACAGAAGCCTGTATCCATGGAGCTCTATCCCCACTCTTGTGTTCTTCACTTACTTTTCTGTTCCAATAAGGACATAAAAATACCTAGTTTCTTTTTGTCAGACTGTTTTATTTTCTTTTAGTTAATTCTGAATTGTCAAAATGATAGTAAGAATAGTGAAAATCTAAGGAAAATGTTTCTCTGTGTGATGCTGGACAAAGACACATTTTACAAAGCATTGGCATTGATGATGACAATTGGCACTGCTGATGACATCTCAGGTGGAGTCATGCAGGACACATGGCAATGATTTGCCATCATTGCTCCTGTACCTTTGAAATCCTGACTCTTCTCTGCCTCATCTATACCATGTTTCCAGTGCCTTAGTTTATTATCTTCTTGCTCCATGCACTCTCTCCTTCTACACATCAGTATAAGGTTGATATTATTAGAATCTAGTTATGTGGATGGTTTTAAGATTTCTCATGAAGAGTGCCTATTTCAGCATTTTTAAGTAGTATTTTCAGCTTTGCTGTTTACCAATAGGAATAACATTTGGATTGTCCCTGGAGAATACAACTTTACTCCTAAAAACACTTATTGTTCCTTATTCTCTCAATTATATCTGGCAGTCAAGTTACAAATTAAATTCTTAGACAGTATTAGTTCCCATACCTCCTCTTATTCTTAATGCATTTTTAGACAAACAAAACAAAACACATTTGAAATTACCCTATGCTCACAGTGAGCATTGAAACAATGATTTCAAAACACACTTTACAAAAAGAGGTTTTAATCACTTATTTCTCAAGGGCTCTAATATAAACTGGTTATAATAAAAATTCTGCTACTAGAAGGAACCTCAATTAATATATGTGAAATATTTAGGGAACTTCAGATAAAAGATGCTATGACCTGTCAAAATATTCGCATTCTGATATATTCCTTGAGATAGTTTGGCCCAAGTAAGCCACTCTCCCTCTAGCTAAAGGATGGTTTTTGTGACAGATGGTTTGTGCTTGAATGAAGAATTTCAGAACCTATTCAGATTTTTCTTTTAAATTTTATATTTTCTGAAGGTGTGTATCTGCAATTCTATTATTAAATGGAGCAGAGGGGAGAAAAAATCTTAGTCCAAGTGTGTGTGTGCTGGAGTGAAATAAATTTTTGTGCTGGAATGATCTGTAGCAAGCTGACAGCGAAAAATAATTTTTTACAGAACAGATTGGTGATGTGGGTGCTGTTCAACTTTTACAGGACTTTTCAATCCTTAGGTATATTTTATTAACTAATTCTGAAGGTCCATATGAAAAAAAATCGCCTACATTATGAAAATGTGACAGATGAAAGCAAATAAGGTAAGCTTTAGCCATTTTCACAGCTGGGGCTTCTGTGTTGTTTGGGGAATTTAAAATTCTAATATTCAGGTTTTGATGATTTTGAAAAAGCAGACTTTCAAAACTGTCGTTGTAGAATAGCCATTATCTACAGAAGTCACTACGTCTTTTAACAGTATCCGTTAAAACTTTAAATTTCAGTAAGACAGCGTATCTATTGTAAAGCTAGTAACACTAAAATGAAATGTCAGGGTGTCCTCTACTGGCTCACAGTGGTAGCACCTAACAGCAACAAAAATCAGGCTTTTGTAATGCACCGTGGTCCAAAATCCAAAAGATCCACTGCTGCATTTAATTTCAAACGTCTTGCACTCGTTAAAAACAGATTTACATCCCTCCCATGTCTTGAGAAGGTGGTGGTACCATAGGCTGTATACAGCTTGAAGAAAGAGACTGGCTTCTCCAGTGGCTGCTGAGTGCATGTCAGAATGAGCCACGATCATAATACATCAACAAGGCTGCAAGGCTGTGCATTGTCAATTGACAAAATGCTTTCCAGCATTTTATGAAAATAGAAAGCAAGGATTGTTCTGTTAAATTTTCTACAGTTCAGCCTAAAAGTTCAGCAAGGATTGTGAAATTCCTGCTTCTGCTCAAACTTTCACTGCTCTAGTTTCCCACAGGAAATGTGACAAAAATGGGCTACTGACCTGTGTTAATCTTAGGAAAAAAATTGACCATGGCACACTATCAAAAGGGAGACAAAAATCAAATGAACAGATGCCTCAGATATCAAGTGAAAAACTTCTTGAGCAAAATGGAAACATTTGCTCCAACGTGGCAGCAGCTGATTGCTGACCATCGGCATCCAGTGTCTGACATGGAGAGGAAGATTTTAACATGTGTCTGTGACTCCAGTTTCTACCAAGGTTTTAGTATTAATATTAGTATCTCTCAAAGTTAGCATAAAAGCCAGATAGGCAGACTTGTTTCTTGATACCGCTCTTCATACTTCAATATTGCAGACAAGCAGGAAATGAGAGATTTTCTTGGGTTACAGGCAATTTTGGAATTGCGTTAAGTTCCTTTAGACATAAAGAAATGAAAAATATGTAAACTCAGCATTATTTATTACTTTTCCAAGCTGAGAATCAGAATAGAAATAGAAGCACCGATGCTTGTTGCAGTATTACTTGACCCGCTCTTGGACATGAAGGTGTGCCAAGCACATCACCATTCAGCTGCATAGTCCAGTGAAGTGCTAGTGCTTTGACCTCCTGATAACTATGAAATTGCAGTGCATTAGTACTTCTTCTTTTTTGCCAAACACAATCCCAGAATTCACTGGAAGACACCTTCAGCTTAATTCTGTTTTCAAACTCTCAGCTGAAGTTTAGGGTGTTAATGCTTTGTAAATATTCTTAAACTGTCTAAAGAAAAATGTTTGGCCTTAAATAAAAGCAGAAATTTTGTTTTGGCTGGATTAATACCATAGTTTTACAAAGAAAACAACAGGTTTGGTTTTCGTTTTTTTTTTTTCTCAAGTCCACAGTGAAAACTCTGAGAGGTTTATGCACATTTATATCTATCCTCAACCACTCTGTGAAATATGGAATTATTATTATCCCTGTTGCACAGCTGGAGAATCAAATGTAAATGCACTACCCAAGCAACAGTTCTCTATCAGCCTGGGAAATCAAATCTATGCTGAGTTACATCCTAGAACCTAAAACTGATTAGGTAGCATGTGACCTTCTGATTCTGGGAACCCCATGAGATGCTGCTAGACTTCCAGCCCAAAGCAAAGAATAACTTCATCATGCTCCAAAGTGAAAGCAAGGAGCAGTTTCTGGGAGAAGGAATGGTGAGGATGTGGTGGAATGATCTATAATGTCCTACCTCTGGAAGCTTACTCATTTTTAACAGCTGTCTCAGATTTCCACATAGCCAAGATACCTGTTCTGCTCTGTCATATTGGACGTTGTGGTGCACCAGGCTTTTTATCCTCTTGATCAGAAGTGTTAAAATGATGGCATAAATGTGCCAAGTGCCTTCTACTTACTTTATATCTGTAGTTTTTTCTGCTTCTGGAAGACAACACTTTAAAGCACCTGATTAGAGGAGTTGCAGAAACTGATCTGCTGCCTTAGCACCACTCTTCCCTGTACCCCACAGAGGAACTGGGTACAACTTTTGATCAGAAGACCAATGTAGGATTGATGAAGCTGATGCATCTGCAGCTTCCTCTAGACATCATCACTCACATCATGCTATCATCATACTGTATCTTTTTCTCATGGTTCAAGTTTGCATTATAGTAACTGGAGCTGCTTACAAGCTATTGCTGCCTAATTTAAAAGGACTGCAAGAGACCACCCTTTTTTTCTCAAGCTTAAGAATTAAATTATGCTTTCAATGTTTTCCATTTATGACTGTTTTTCTCTTTGTGCGGTATTTGTTCTAAGATCATCTCTGATCATATTTCACTTTCAGGCTAAAATTAGAGAAATTCCAGGAATACACATCCTTTATCTAGAAGAACAGAAAAGAAATAAAATTCCTCCCTCTATTTCTTACTCTGCTGTTCCCTTACAATTTAGGAAGTATTCATTTCTAGTATTACCTGAAAATTCAGCAATAAGAGAGGATGGTTCTGGTGAAACTTCCTACTAGCAACTTGAACTTCCTTTGTTCCTCTTCTAAAGCTAAAAAGGCATTGTTCATCCTGCAACCTCATATCCGAGCTGAAGCTTCAGGCATATGATACCTCTTACATTCCTACCCAGAATCTTCTGGGTTCTTCCTACTGTGATCTGTGGAAGATCCAGGCAGGTGCAGATATGAAATGTTTGACTGGGACTGCTCAGTTAGATTAAGTGCTCCAATTTTGACTCAACATTTTAGATGTATTGAAGATACAAATCAAATCACCTAATAGATCTCAACATAAGTCAAGAAAATTTAACTGCATACAGCACTAAGTTCTACTTGCAGAATTGGCAGGGGATTATCTAGCTTATCAATAGCAAAGGGTCACAGATGAGTTTTGACAAGCTTTCATTGCTTCTGAATAATTAATACAAATACTTGAGGAACCTTACAAACAAAACCCATGATGGTGACTCAGCTAAGTAAAAACTCAATGGGCACTTCCAGAAACAAATCTTGAAATACAGGCATATTAAATGCATGTTAAATGTTTGAAATTTTGCTAAGGTATTTGTGGAATTCTTCTGCTTGGTGCAATTATGCAAGTTGTATATTGTTACATCTACCATTAGGTGGCTCAGTACCTCTCTAATACTTCAGAGAGTCAGCCATTATAGCTGTAACAATCACAGAGTCAATGTTACAATTTTACTGTTTCCAACAGAAACAAAGTAAATTCAACCTCTCTTAAAGAGAAAAAACCTAAAAATTGGGAAAACTACATCTCCAGCTTATATATGTTCATTAGAAATTCGACTAAAACAGCTGTCTTGGTGATGTGCATTACAGCTTCAGTGCCTACTGAAGGATCTTGCTGCCCATGTGAAGGCTTTGAGCACAGGACATGTCCCATGTCAGTGACTGCTGAGGGACAGGAAAGTCCCTAGATAAGCCTAGATAAGTCCTAGATAAGTCCCTGATGGTGGTTGGATAAATTGCTGAATCCTCCGGTTTCAGACAGTGACCCAAAGAAGTAATAGTTGTATCTGCAGGCAATGCTAAAGCAGATCTTGTCAGACAGAGGCCCAGCCTCTCCAGGAACATCTCCATTAACAGATGAGGTGAGTGTAAGAGACAGTCTCAAGTCTCCCTAATTTGCATCACGACTGTTTCAAGGACAGAGACCAAGACCCTGAAGACCCTGGCTGGAGTTCTGGCCTGGTTGAGGTGGATGCCCGCCAAGTGATAGTTTGCAGGTGTGCTTGCTGCGTCACCATCGTCTTACACCTGCTTCATGATCCCCGCTCATCACAATAGCCCATGAATTTCCCCACCTCTTGGCCAGATGCCACCTGCTTTAGACAAAGTCTAACTTTCTCAGGTACTTTTGGTGGTCCCCCACAGAAAATTCCTCATCTGCCTCATGACTGCTGTCAATGGTGGAGATTGAAGACCCTCTCCTCAACAAGGACTGAGACTGAGACCCTTAAAATTCTAACACAGGGACGCTGGGCTGACTGAGGTGGGGTGTCTGCCAAGTTTTACCTGCAGATGTGTTCACTGGACCAAGACTGGTTTCCCATAGGAACCAGTCCTGAAACAATGTGTCCCGAGCTGGGCTGTCTGTACTTGTGCTCAATGGACTTATTCTCCATTGTCCTGTACCTCTTCCCCTCCCAGCAGAGGACTATAAAAGACCCCTGAGTTAACCAAAGACTCTTGAGATTCTCCCCAACATGACAAGACAGATCTATTGGCTGGACCACAAGGATTTATTCTCTCCATTGGTAGCTATGCCCTCTCCTTCTTTTTTTCTCTCTCTCTCTATCCTTTATCTCCTTTCTAATCCTTCTATTGCATTTGCTGTGGGCACTCAATAAAAGGTGCATTTGTTTTGATTAATATCAAAATTCCCTCTGTGTTGTTTTTTGCACTCTGAGATCAGTTAATGAACCATCATGACCCCTGCTTGTACTAGCAGACTGTGACAGTGAGACAGGGCATCTTGAACCCCTTTATCTTTCCCTGCATTGTTAGTGCTTCAATTCCATGTTTTATCAAAGGTGGAGAGAAAGCAAAAGACACAAGCCCTAAGCACAGTTCAAGGGAGAACAAGAAGCATGAGGCTGGCTGCCACTACCCCACCAAATGAGCTGTGGGCCCGGAGATGGCTCTCACTGTTGATTAGTGAGAGCCAAGCACTTCAGCTTGTCCACTGTTTGCCCTAGAGGCACCTGAAAGGGAGATGTCTTCTGTGTGTGTCCCAGAGCTACCAGAGCTTTCACAAGCCAGCAGCTCTAGGAAGGCATAGCAGAAGTTGTTGTTTCTTTGACTGCTCCACTCTGCTGCATCTCGAAGGAAATACTAACAAAGATAAACAGCTTAGAAATTTTCTGTATATTATGTGCACAGCAAGAATATGTATGACAAATCTGTTCCCATCTTCTGCAACACATCAGATCAAATGGCAAGGAAGGACAGAAAAGCCTTCTGGAAATTTCATCAAGTCTGTGCTTGAACTAGCAGAGTGCTAAAAGTTTAAAAATTATAAAATAATAATTACAGAACATTCTAGACATTCTGAGCTTAAGTCTAAGACAACCTACTGCGCTTTACAGAAAATTAAATATATCTGCAGAATGTACTTGCTTTTAAACAGTGTTACAGTATACACCCAAATTCATTGTGTCATTTGCCTATCACAGAGACGGCCTACTCCTGTGCTGGGAAGAAGAACCATTTCCACTGACCTACACACACCTGAGTCCTTGAAAGACGAGAAGCTTAGGATGCATTCTGAAACAGAACTATTACTCAGCATACAAGTGGCCATAAAGATTTGCAAGACCTACAAGTGTGAAACTAGAAAAGAAGTCCTCCTAGCAGCTTTTAAGTTTTGTCACAGTAGCTCATGTGGGAAAAGCAGTATGACTACCTTCAAAGGGAGAATTGTCTGTAAGCCAGATTTGAATACAAAATTCCAGATGTGACTCCCATCTTCTTTCTTTCTGGAGGGAAGAGGCTATTTAAAAAGAAGAAAAACCCCACATTTTCAATCACTTCTTTATTTAGATGGAGAACTGTTCAGGGAACCGATGGGGTATTTTGCTGTGTTTTTCACAAAGATTCACTCTGCAATAAATAAAGCAGGCTAAGAACCTTACAGTTCAACAGAAAAAAAAAAGAAACCAACATCAAACCTAAAACACTTAGCTATATCTGGCAGTTAATATCTCAGTGCTGGCAGGCTTCCTAATTTCCTCTGTGACAAGCAGTTCTACAGCCAAGTTTGGTAACTAGGAACCCATGTCGTATTTTTACAATATTTCTGAAAACATACACCTTAGGAAGCAGGATGACAGGAGCTTTAGGTCTCCCAGAGAAAAAGGATTTCAACGTATCTTATGTGATTCTAGAATGAAAGAGCCATGGAGCTCCATAGGCAAAGCTTTGAACTACCTGATGTGCAAAAGCAAACATCCTTCTGCTTTTTTCTGGATCACCCTCTTTATTCTAGTATTGATAGATACAAACTTTTATCAGCCCTGGTAATTCCTCTCTTAGCCAAGTCAGATTTTGATCTTACCACCTCAGGAATAAAGCATTCTTTAGGTATTACCTGCAGGAGACACAGAACAGAGCAATAAGGAAGTGTCAAGAATTCTGCAAGATGTCAAGACTAGGCCCATGTCATCATGATGACTATTTTGTACAATCCTTCTGGTCCCATTTGTTGAAAGCCATTCCCTACACCTTAAAAACCAGGGCCCCTCAGCAGGGTGGGGCAGCACTGCACACCAACCACCCTTTTGCTCTAAATCGTGTAAATTTATCTCTGAGGTTGTTGCCCTGTGGTTGCATGCTCTCCAGATGTGCTACTACAGAATTATAATCTGACAAAACAGAGGTATGCCAGTGCAGTACCTATGACTGCTAGGCCTTGATAACTAACATGGTTATTAGTTCTGTAACTGTTTATAGTAATACTAACTAACAGTAACTGTAGTATGCCACCATTAATGCATCTGTAAAAAAGCTTCACATCATTGAGTTTGAAACAGATTTCTTCCAATCACTGGCAAAAACTTCCTTAGAGGCCAGCCATAGGATTTAGGATTGAACTGTAATAAAAAGTTATAGGAATTGTATCTGTATCTATATTTTTTTTAATAGTTTGGGTTGGAAGGAACTGTAAAATGTCACCTAGCCCAAGACCCCTGCAATGAGCATCTTCAATTACATGCATTTGCTCAGACCCTTGTCCAGCCTGACCTTGAGCTGAGCCTTGAATGAGGTGCCATTTCTGAAAGACTCTTCTACTCTGTCAGTCTCTGTCAACGTGCACTAGGATGTGAATGCATGACAGAGAGCAGAAGAAGGGGAAAATAAGAGTGAGAAACACTCTTAGCAGAGGGAACACCAAGGTTGAAGAACAATGAGGTGGAGACAGTCCGTGAAACACCAGCAGATATTCACAATGAGTCCTGTGCTTGACTCACCACTGAAAAGGGGGAAAAAATGAGGAGGGAGAAGCAGCAGAGAGAAGCTTTTATGGACATACTGTACACCTACAAGTACCCATGCCAGTGAGCAGCTGGTGGGGAGAGTCAGGAGTGAATTTGAGCTTGGGAACTGGGACAGGAAAAGTGAGTCTTTTTGTTTTCACTGCAAAAAAAATACTTGAATTGGTTTAAGTTAGTTTTCTCCAAGTCAAGTCCACTTTGCTTGTAATAATATCTCTGTTTTTACTTAAACCATAAATAAATCATAAGTTACCAAGTCTTTAAGCTTCATTAATATTGTGGATGCCAGGGTTCTTTGATAAGCAATAACTTGTATCTACAAGACTGCATGCTAGTCACTGAGAGACTAATTTAATGTGGTCATTGTTAAGTTCATCCTGATTATAAAGGCATGAGATATATGTATGACATTTATTTGACTGAAGAAAAAGATAATGCCAAAAAAATGAAAGATTTTTCACATTTGCAGGAAATGAGAAATATGCTTTCTAAAATAAAATTCTTGTTAGATGAAGTTATCAAAGCAGATTTTAAAGCAACAAAGCAATAATCCACAACATCATTCTAGTTATTCTCTCAGCATTTATTTGAAATAACAATACTTTCCATGATATAGTTTAAACATTAAGCAGTAGGGAATTGTCTTCATTTCACATCATCCAGTACAGAAGTGGCACATTCGAAGCAGCACATTAAACCTCTGATAGAGTCTGTACAATTTAGATAAATAGAACTCTGGATAACTAAACTAACAGAACTTCTGCAACTGTTACCAAAAGAATGCCAAGAAGCTAGGCACAGCACTGTACACACCAAGTGCAGGAAGGAGGAACACAGGAGAACCAACTAAACAGATGGGAAATGTTTTTATATGTACAGCCACGTGTCTTCAGTTGCTCAACAGAAAAATAACATGTTTTATTTTGTCCTCATTGAGGAGAGAGTATGCACAAATGATGTTCAAAGAACACATGGCAGACTGAAACAAATGAAATGAGGGTTGTGTTTGGTTGGTTACTGTATTCCTCAGTGAATGAGTTTACAAAGGATATCTGGTGCTTAAGCAGCAAGGTTTTGTGCCAAGACTTGACAAGAAACATTAAATAAATGCCAGTTTTATTCCCCATCTTGCCCATTTACTGGCATTTTGGTGAGCATGCTAAAAGTTCCTGAAGGGCAAATTCAGGTGGTTTGTGGTCCAACATTTCTACTACAGGAATCCCCATTTAATAGCTTACAGATTACCTCTGGAGGGAAATAGGCCTTTTAACAATAATTAAGAATATAAAACTTAGCAGAGAGCAGCAGGACACACAGTACAGTGGTTCACTTTCTGAGAAACCAGAGGATCTACGCTTATGCTCTCTCTGTGAGAACAGCCAGCCAGTTTGGTTGGAAGATACAATTCTGGTTAGTCAATGTTAGACCTGTGTGAACTGTATCATTAGGAAGGGAAAGATGGAATGGCAAGAACTTTTCCCTCTTTTTATAGAGAACTAAGACTGAAAAAGTAAAACAGTGGTGATAGGCATTATCTTCCCAACACCACCTTCACTTCCTACTACTTCACTATGAATTACCTGCTTTGCTTGCCATCATCTTCCCCGTTTCATCTCACTAATGGCTCTGGTTACTACCAGGCCAGCACAGTCAATAAACTAATCCATGCTATGCTGGCTCAGAAGATACAACGCATCACCACCACATAGTATGACAACACGTAAACCAAAGATGCTCATTAGGAATCGGTAACTCTAACCACTGCAGTTTGCACTTGTAAGGTGTAAGAAGCAGCATTTTGAAAGCAGTGGTGCTGACACAGCTATCTGTGTCAGAGGTGGTGGATCAGCATTCCTAATTGGGTAACGGAACTAGAATATCGACATAATTGATGGGGAAGAAACCTGACTGGCCATGAAGCATCCCCTCATACCAGTTTTCATCAATCTGGTTAGTGAGGGTAATAATATCACCCTCTTTAAATCCCAGCTCCCCTTCATTCTCTGGTTCAAAGTCATACAGAGCTCGGCAGCATGGCTGATCCATGTGAACACCTGAGGAGAAGAAACACAGAAACAACATGCTTAAAAACCTCAACACTTAAGAGTACCCATTTTATGACTCTACCAATGACAGATTTTGCAGTTTCTGTTCTCACTAATATTCTGATCACAGTTCTTCGATAATACCGATATTTGGACTGAACAACTTTGTTAGAAGACAACTATTAGCTTCTGACAGTCTTTAGTTACTCTGAGTGCCTGCTGGTAGAATTCTGAGAATCCCAAAATAACCAAGCTATAGTCAAGCCCAGACCTGAAAGCATAACTATGATCAATTTGGAGGCTAATTTTTATTTGTTAATAAAACACAAAAAATTAAGCAAAAGCCCTAACATATTTCCAGCTTTATTGGCAGAGAGATGTTTTGTCTGTTTACCTCAGGTAAGTAGTGTAAATGGTAGCTTAAAACAACAGTGAAGATATAACTGTGTGCTTCCCCTTAATTTGGAAATTTCACTTGTACAGGTATATCACTGCTCCTAATCCTCTTAATTTTAGTATCACCCCTCCAAAGATTTTTATTCTCCATTCCCACAAAACACTTTATTGCAGGGCCATCAGGATAGATTCAGAAGAAGTTTGAAATTGAGAGTTTTCTAATATGCTAATTCAGGAACATCTGACCATAAACTCTTTAGGATAGCTAATGGATATTACTATAAGTCATTAGTTTGACTGGATTTTCATATGTTATATGAAATTAACAAATATACTCCCTCTTCCCTCCTCCTGAAATCTCTGTAGCTTCAAGCCTACCAAAACCAAATTCTTACTGGTCAAAATATTTAGGATTTAGCAGCACAAAATTGTAAGAAATCATATCCCCACCTGAATTTCCACAGTAAAAGTTCATACACTTTCATTGGTCTAAATGATCCCACACTTGCCACTTCACCATAATGATAGTTCTAAGAATATATATTCTACTTTTTCATGAATACTGGCTTTAAGATGAGTAAGTTTCAGATTTAAACATTCTGCATATGTGTTTTGAGTGCTCAATTTTCTTAGAAGGCCCATCTTGAGTTATTTTAGAACAAAAACTTTCCATTTCTATAGATCTCAGTAGAGCAAGTTTTTCAAATACCAGACTTAATTTATTAAATTCTACAGTGAAATCTTATTTTCTTTTCTTTGAATAATGCTCAGAGTGTATTTTGGTTTCTTTGTCATGAAGACTACTGTGCTGACATCAACAAGCCTTACAGCATGTTTGATATCCTCATTGCTACCAGCTGAAATTTAGAAGAATTAGCAAATAAACTCTTTGAATTAATCACTCCAAACATATAAACAAGAATTTTCAAATAAGGTGTACCTCTGAAACCAATATACACTTCAAAAAAAAAAAAGCCTTACTGAAGAAAATGTTAAATACTGCTCTCTGAAGAGGGAAATATAAATGCTGGAGAGATGCATGAACATCAGTCTGCTCTGGCTTAGCACAGACAACTGTTCATGACACAACAAAAAAGGAGTAAAGAAGAAAATTACTGGTGGAATGAGGAGAGCTCTAGCATGCAAGACTCAAGCCACACTAATGCACTAGGAATCTCTATTATATCCTTCTCCTTGTCAGCATAGTAAGGAGATTATTAAGAGTTTGCAAGGTTGTGTAAGATAATTTCAAGTTGTCAGAGCCAAATGGAAATACTCTTTCTGTCTATACGTGGGAGAAAATCAAGCATGAAATCAGGATGTGATGGAAAGAAGGAAAATCCTGACTAAAGATTTAGTCAAAAACACCTTGCAAGTTCTTGCAAGGTGGAATGGGATAGCAATTGTCACTGAGGTAAACTGGAATAACTAAAATCAGGGTCAGAACAGAGGCCAGCCCTCACCATACCATGGGATAACAGATCATTGTTGTGTAAGAAACAAATAATAATTCCATGGTATGGAATTCCATGTAATTCCTTCCATGGTATGTGCTGATATTAAATAAACCACTCTTAAAGACAGTAATTATGTACACTCATACTAATGGTTAATATTGCTTGTGCCGATCCTACCTGGACAAAGAAAATAGCTCATATAGCTCAGTTTTTCTTTTCAGTTATTTTTACACTCAGGTTCATTGTGTTAGAATACCTGATTTTAAAAAGCAGGATATGATTATGGAGTCTGGCTGGCCTTAGGTTTCTGCATTTTTGTGAAAAACTTTCAAATATTATATTGGTTTTCTAAATGCCAGTTTTGTAAAGATCTGTATTTCAGGGTAATCTTTTAGGACAAAATAAATTTTTGACCAAAAGTCCCATTTAAAGCAGTGGATAATCCATCTCTGTTCTCTTGCCTGAGGATATGAGCACTTCCCAAAGAAACAGCAGTTCAAACATCTCTCTTCTATATACTACCCCATTTTCATTTTCCCTCATGGAAAAATTAATCTCCAGAAGAAAGCATGCAACTCCTGCAAGGACACAAAACTCTGACATTACCTGATGGCTTAGGTGTGGTGGCATGGGATATTCCTCCATTGTGCTGTGTATTGTCACCAGTCGAGAAATCCAGGCTCATACGGGGTTTGGGCTGGTACTCTCGCCTGGGCTGAGATGACGCCTCTTTTATTCTGCCAAAACACGAAGGTTAAATGTCAAGAGTTAATATCTTGTTAGCAGATGAGATGCACCAAGTGCCTTTATTTCCAAGGCTGAAATTATCATCCACCAATCATCCATAGTAAACAAGCTGAATCATTTGGAGTAGTTTTTTGTTTACAACAGGAGTTTAAATTACCAAAACCGGCCAATGTGACTGTGCCATGAAGCTCTTAATTCTTCATTCCTTTTAGAAACCTAGCAATTTGTCTATCTACCTCTCACGTAACACAGATCTCATAATAAAGAAAAACTTGTTACATGACTATCGATGCTTTGAGAAGGGCTATACAAACATCCCTGTCCCCATTTTTAGCATGACTTTTTGCTTCTAATCCTTGCAAGCATTATTTATTCAGTTGATTGATGCCAACTCTTGTCATTTTGTAAGAAGACTCCATGTGCATGTACTGACTTCTGCTGCAGACTTGGTTAATTTGTAATTTGGAATACTCATTTCACTAAAGGACAAATGTCCATTCTTCCTTACTCTCAAAACAACCATTTATTTATCATTAATTTATTGAGAAATCTAGAGTTTCTAGGGAAGGGACTATTTACAGATTCCAGGGTAAAATCCAAGGAAGTGATGAACAGAATCAGAGCAGCTTATGCAGAACAACTACCACATGTATTTCTAATTCCACTTATGAAACAACACTTCATTTGTACTCACAAGACAAGTTGATTTTTCTAACCTTTTCTATATCTGCCCTAGATTTGCTGCTGGTAGCACATTTTGATTTATCTATTGTAAAGATCTGCATCTAACTTACTGATTTTTGATCCCTATAACAGGGTTTTCCTCACCATCCAAAATACCAATATAAGTCACTTCCTAGAGAGTGCTTTTCTTTCACATTAAAAAACCAAACCCATACACAAAAAAAAACCCACAAAAAAAACCCTTAAATAATTGAAGTGGTGAAATTTAAAAAAAAGCCTTGATTTTGTTTCACTCATTAGCAAAATTCAAGACTGTAAAAATTTTTAAGAAATACTTAAACTAGTTGTATTACACTTAATGCTTTCATGAAACACCATTTTTTTCAGATTATGAACTATAAGGTGACTGTTCTACTCACTTACTAAAAATTACCCAAAAGCTCAGTATGAGCCATGTTTCTTAAGAAAATAAATACCTCCAAGGAGACCATTCCTGCTTCCCAGCTGCTCTGTCATGATACTGTGTTGGGAAAACTGCATCCCCACTTCACTTGGTGAAAAACAGAGTTTAAAATAGTCTTTGCTGACCTTCCAGTTTTTATTAATTTTACTGAAAATTTCCCAATGTTTGCCAAGCTCCTAATATTTCCCAGTTCCTCGAATCATGGCATTTTAAGGATATTTATGCCTTTCATTTATGCCTAATGTGTAGAAAAGAAATGAAATTCTTTCACTTGTACTTCCTGAAGAAAGTCTTGAAGTCTAATCTAAACAGCCAAGAAAAAATAGAAGACAAGTGAATTTTTAAATTTTTCATAGTTTTTGAAGTCTATCTCATACGCTTAAAACATTCTTTTGTGAATATTTTGCAGAGGACAGTCTTGGTAGTTATAAGACATTGTCCATGCCAGAAGCCAGCATGAACAGGTTCCATTCACTCTTTCAAAGAGTACTGAGAAAATGGGCTGTAGACATCAATGACAGTGAACAGTAACAAATCTGCTCAGCTTAAAAGTAAATCCTGATTTATTTTCTGGTCTGTACAGTCAAAAAAAAACCAAAACCCAACCAAACCCCAGGGGTTATGCATTACTTGCTACCCGCCTATCACCAGCAGGGAAAGACTAGTAGTTTTGATAGTAACAGCTCTACATCCCTGACTCATCTCTGCCGTGAACACATCACAGCGCTCAATTTGTGTCCAGCGGTGTGGATAAAGTATGATTTAGCCAGCAGCCTCTTTACAATTAGGGATGGAAAAGATTTAGTTCAACCAAATTACCATAGCATTCTGATAAGAGGTCCTCGCAAAGCTAAAATCATTCACAGCTGAAACTTGGAGTAAAAATACTGACCAGTTAGCAGAAATTTAAAAATGGCAAAGGATCATCTGAATTGGTAGAGGAAGAGAAATCTGTTGCAGAGATGTATGTTCACTTAATGGCATAATTTATGGACTACCAGATAAAACACCTGTTCCTGAGGAATTTTTAATGCTTTTATAAAGAAAGTGAAGTTCTCTTTTGCAAGTGCTAAAAATTGTTCTGCCAGCTGTTTAGACAGTACTGTAAACTGTATCCAGGAAAAGTCAGCACAACAGCCTACCCACCAAAACAAGTGCTGCTCCTACTTACAAAGACTTCAAGACCCAGAACTGAATGAGGTTTTCAGGATGCATGCTCTGAGAAAATTAATACTAACAGACCCAGCAGTATTAGCAACTTGATCTATACTAATGACATCAGGAAACAGCTGCCTTTGCTAAGTATGTGAACATTATCTCCTCTTGGGAATTATAACCAGCTTTTTCTAGGAGTCTGCCAGAACCATATTAGTAGAGAAACCTTCCCTGAATGTCAAATTTCTTTGAAGAAGGATATGTGTGTGAGAGGCTGATCAATTTGATTTGATGGAAAGAAAAATTCTAAAGTAAAAACAATGAAACTCTTTTAAAAAAAGATGTTGTAGGAATTCTGACAGCACATGCAGTTATACAAACGAGGATGGAAGAGATAGCTCAAGTCCTGTATCAAGTTTGATCTGATAATAGGAATATTTAATAAAGTCATTAATAATGAGGGTCTCAGTACTGGCTCAGGAAGATTTTCAGGTAGATAAGAATGCAACAAGATACCCTTTTCGCAAAATCAATTTTTAACATCTTCTTTCAGAATGAGCACACTTTATGAATACATGCACAAATAGTAAGGAATCCAAAGTTGAGAGTGTCACTGAGTTCAATATTTATAAACACTTACTTTCAGTTAACTCATGTTTGATAGCTTTACTGAGCTGAGGTGCTTTCCTGAACTCAGGAAAAGATGATAGTAGATGCACCTCCAAAACATTTAAATCTCAGCTTGCAATCATCTAATGAAATGATCCTTGATTTCATAAAATTACAAGTACCAAGTCAAGAAGGATAACAGCATTGCATTCTACTCACAGGTTTTCTACCTCTGTAAAACTAACAAACTATTCAAGAAACTTACAAAAAGTGCATTACCTATCTTCCAGTTTAGAAGTAACTCGCTGTAGGATCTGTGTGGCCTGCTTGTGGTATTCCAGCTGGGCTTGCACAAGAGCAGAAAGCTGGCTCACTTGTTCAATCTGAGGATCAACATCAAAACATCAGATGTTAGGTGAATAGTAAAAGCTCAGGCAATAGAGAAGACCACTGTCCACTGCAAAGGCAGTTTAACTTATCTCTCTAAAACCTTGATTCATCTTTTCAGTTAGCAGTAAATATTTACGTATGAGTCTTTATTCATTACCACATCTGATTATGACCTGATCTGGAATGGTAACTGCAACTCTTCTCTGCTGATCATCTCTCCATGGCTGATTTGCATGAACAACAGCCTACAGAGCTACCACATTCAGTAAACACTATGAAAGTAAAAACGAGACTGTAATGAGAACATAATACACCTTCTCCCTCCCTGCCTTTGAAGGGTGCAGAACCACAGGGACTATGGTCATGCTTCTATTGTATTCTGACCTATGAAGCAGATCAAAACAGAAAGTTACTACAGACTCTGGGATGCAGAATAATTGTGGTGAGGGTAGAGAGCATTCCACTTCATGAGGGAAAAAACACCCAGATCTCCACTTTGCGGGCAGTGCAATTGCTAGCGGTTTTCATAGTGCACAACGCCACAATGGTGTAATGTTTGCCGGCACTATCTGCACTCATGGGTGTAGATGTGACTACAAAGATTAAAACTACAAACTTGTTATATTTCCTTCATTTCAATGCAGCTATCTTCCTATGCAAATACGAAGTTCTATATGCAAATATTTTCAGGTTTGTTATAGCACCTCTACAGCAATCTGGTAACAAAATGAGGAGTTAGACTAGGTGTGTACTTAAAATAAATCAAATAATTCACATCAACAGAAATACCTAAAATTGATTACCTTTGACTACTTATTCTATAAGACAAACCTCAGCTGATGTGTTATAGAGATGTTTTTTCTTACTAATTAAAAAAATTCAACATTAATTACAAATAGAGCATTAGATAAACCTAGAAAATGCTCAATCTGAACCAATATATAAGCAAAACATATTCTGCAGAGTCAGATATGAACAGTCACAGTAACTTTGGGTTTTCTATTCACTATTGCATCTGATTGCAGCAGAGACCATAGGGTTATGAGTTCATAATTTCTGATCTTTACAGTCCTCTCAGCAGCCCACACACTTGAGCAAAAGCCTTGGCCCAAACCCTATAACCACAAGTAAACATAAACAGTTATATTTACATAATTCTAAGAAGAAAGATACTTTGTTTTTGTAAGTAATGCTCTGCATTTAGGAAGCACAATGATGCTACAGAGGACTCATTCTCTAGCTCACTTACCTATAAAATACCTAAAAAATTGTTCCTACAAGAACATGCTCTACATTCCTATAGGTTCTGAGCCTTTCACTGTGTCCAACAAGGAGGAAAGTGCCTCCACTATCTTTCTAAGACTCTGGACAAAGATTAACAAGGGTTATCTCACATCCATCTCCAGAAGGTTAAACATGCTTGACTCAGCAATTTCTTTTGATTCATCAAATTTCTCCAGAGCTTGACGAAGTTCTTCATCAGGGAGCTTGCCCTGTCTTTTTTTCTTGTAATCAAAATCCAGGCGTCGACCCTCCATTTTCTTCAGGTGATGCTAAAAAACCAAAAAACACAAATGCAAGCAGAAAATAAAGGACCTTCCCCAACCTTCCTGATATTGCATTGTAAGCAGGTAGTCCATGCACACTTGGAAGCATATGTTGTTTGTTGCCTACTAACCCTTTCCCAGAGGCAAGAAATACAGAACAATGGAATATGTGGGTTTACATATCATTTAAGAAGCAACGATCTCAATGACAGACCAAGACTAGTAAGAGGCCAGGCAGAATGGACAACTTCAATTGCCATCTCTATAAAAGATACACAGATTTCTTGCTTTTTAACTCTGATGAAGAATTACCTGAACACTATGTTTTTTCCCTAGATGGTCAGGAGGAAATACTTTTAAAAGCACAACTTATTACATTTTTGTCTGTGTAACAGCATTCATAAACAAAGCAACACAGGATTTATTTTTATCATTTCTACTAGACCACTAAATTATCTTAATGCTAGCTTATACTGAAGATTTCCTAGATTGTTACCTGAGGTAACATTCATGTTCACTTGTTTAGCTGCTGCCACGTTCAACTGGACAGAAGTTAATGCTACCAGCATGAGCATGATTACTTCAGGTGTTTACTTTCTCTCAGAAGAATCAATGTATCATGCACTATGATATTTATAACTACCCATTTTCCAAATTATATCAAACAGTCCAAGATATCTTTCATCCACATACATTTAACAGTATGAAAGACTTACTGATCTGAGAAGAGCAGCTACTTACGCAGATAAGCATTTGTCATATACTAGAAAATGGCATGTAAACATCAGTACATCCATTTTATGAAATGAGCCTTCAAATGGCAAGATGAGAGTACTGTGCTCTTGCCTGCATAAGACTGAAAATTTTGCCATCAAAAAATGTTCAAATTTTTATCTTTCCCTTTCTAAAGCATCATCAAGAGATACAGAATTGAAAGCAAAATTCAAGCCAAAAGAGACAAAAATCAGGTAATTTCAAACCTGAATGCCCCATTTTAAATTACACAACTAACAAAAATTCTAAACATAGACAGTCCACACACTTGGCATTATTAGAATGCTGCATTGAGGGCAATACCTGTATTTCTCTCAGATCTTTGTCATGGAGATTCTGAAGTGGGTCAATGAAGTTTTGCTTCACTTCCATGTCTAAAGAGTCCTTGACTTCAGAAAGCTCCTTCATAGCTTCTCCCACGTCAACAAGTGCTGGTCCTGAAATAAAATATTCAGTCAAAATAAGTTTGTTTCAAATCACCGTAGAATGAAACTGAGTCATGGAGACTTCATGGCAACTTCAGTTAGTATTTCATTTTAGGTCTCAAATTTAGGAAAGAAACAGAAGATGATGCACTATGTGAAAGAGCAACATAGATTTTACACTCCTGCAGACACCAGAGTTCATGCCTTGTAATACAGCTTAATTTGTGGTTCTATGATGAGTCAAGACAGGCTCCTCCACATCCCTCGTTGTCCGTTCATTCCCCACTCTGTTGAAATAAATATGCTAGAACAGAATTGTATTTAATCAGTGGTATCATCACCTCACTGCATTAAAAAATAGTCTAGGTCTCCCCATTTCTATCAGTGAGACTGGTGACAGTACCAAATGTAAAAATTCTTAAGAATTTCACAGATTTTTTTTTTAATGAAAGTTTGTTTTTTTTTTATGAGACTATAGACTTCATAAGTACTACTAAACTTGAGAGGTCTACTACACAGACTGCTCAAGTGTGGGTGTATGAAGCTCATAAACTTCATTAACCCTAAATGCCTTTTGAAATTTCCTCCAAGATTAACTTGAGGGCCACAAAAACTACCACTCTGTTTCAGTTCTGCTCCATAAAAAGAAAAACAAGAAGCTCAAACATACCTCCTGGTTTGAGGTATAGGTTAGAGATAAAAAAACAAAAACAAACAACACTTTCAAAGAATACAAAGGGTCTGAAAACCAAAATATATGAGAAATCAGAAGCTTTGTCTCCCAAGCAGCAGATGCCAGCAATACACTGCAAAATGAGAGAGCCTTCCAGATTTGGACAAGGAATGACAAATAGCTGTAATAGATGCTATTAGTTAAGAATGTGAAAATAATTGTTGTATCTATTCTGCTGCATGGTAGTGCAGTTGTCACAGAATATAAAGCAAGTTGCAGAAACTAGATTATTTTAGCTCTTCATTTTCCTTTTAAAAATTTATTTGAAATGTAATAAATGAGAGGCAACTAATTAAAAAAATCAGTAGTATTTAGCACAAATCAAGCTACATCTGTCAAGCTTAATAGTGAATTACATAAAACAAGTAAGAAAGTACTTTTTCCATTCAATATGTCTTTATGTCAGGAAAATAATTTTATGATGGTTCAAAGAGAAAGAGGATTTCCACAGTCCCATTTGAGGGTCCTTGTGTTGTCATGTAAAAATGGCCACAGAGAAGTCCACACAAACAGGACAGAAAGACAGACAGACAGACAGACAGACAGAAAGTGTGCTGTTGTAATGTCATCTTTTTATAATAAGAACTCTACTGTAGAGCATAGTTTTAAGAGCCAATTTAACATCTGTAACTCAGACAGCTGTAAACTCATTTGGGCTTGGAGGGAGGAGCAGTTAACAGGGAAGACAGAGGTGCTCATTAGTGCCTTAAAATGTGGAATTTGGTCAGAAAAAAAAGGCCAAAGCCTATTAAAAATCTGTTAGTTTTTATTCCTTGCCTGCAATGACAACAGTAACAGCTGGTTTAAGAATTCTGAGGACAAAAGCACTTTGTTCTATATATGCATAGACAATAATACAAATTCTGTACAGGTACATATCTCAATCCAACACAGCCAGAGCTTCCCAATTTATGACAGAGAGCTAAAGCCTATGGGTCAAAATGGAAATAATTTGACTTCCATTTATACAAAAAGTTTCTCTAGTCAAATCTTCAAAAGACAGAAAAAAACAGGCCTACGCCAACCTTAAAGGAAAAGTTGAATGAAGCAGAATTCTAACACTTGTTGCAGAGAAGCAGAACTCTAATGCTTCTTGCAGATGTATTTCCTCTATAAGAGTGCAGCCCTTTAATAATGAAAGCTGTATGAAATTTTCCTACCGTTTTTATTGCATTATAATGGAAAGGGAAGTAAATAAGTTACCAAAGTTGCATTCTTCACCAAGTTCTCGGCCAAATTTCAGCATCGCATCTGCCAGCAAGGCTTCTGCCTGAGGATAGCCTGGTCCCTTTTCCTGGCCTCGAATTTTTGACATGGTGTTGATCATGCTGAGTTTAGCTCTGGAAGCTGAAGAAGGCAAGTGACAGAGGTTACAAGCATGCAATTGTTTGCCTACACAGGCATAAACCCATTCTTGTGTTTAAATTATCTGAGCAACTTAAAACTTATTTTAAAGATACTGTGTAAGTTTAGGACTAAGCCCTGTTTTACATTAATTCTTTTTAGAGCAAAGGAATGAAATACTGTTGGTCAATACTGTTTTTATTTTGCTGGCAGACAGAGAGGAGTCTCTGTCCTGAACTTCTAAGACAAATCTTCCCTTGAAATGACTTGGACAGATGTAAACCCAGGAACACTCCCAAGAGAGCATGTTTGACATGTGACAGAGAAGAAAATCTTTAAGATATCTCCAAATTCATCTTAATCTTAAAATCCTTCGGTTCCAGATGGATACCAGATTGAGCCAGCCTTACCCTCAAGAAAAAGTAAAGACTAGGTACACTGAAGATTACAATGTGGTATGGTACGCCCCCCATTTTTTAAATGTTTGAAAGTTTTTTGGTTGTAGAACACAAAAGAAAGCCTATGTCCCCAAACATGATGTGCTGTAACCTTTGCAACACTTTTTGCTTTTTATGGGGATTTAGGGAAACTCCTACTTCATTAAGGTTTTCAACCATACTTCAGCTTGCATTTTATTTCAGACACACACCTGAAAAACAAATATTAAAAGACACAACACAAATATTGTAATCGATGGAAACAAAGACAGCAAATATAAAAGAACTATGTTGTTTGCTGATGTGCTTTAGTGAATTTTTGCAACTACAGCATGTGAATGGCCTGAAGACAGTGAATTAGGTAATGCCACTTGACTTCAAATTTTTCCATCTAAATTCTACTGCTAGCAGTACAGACGCAGAGCATGTTTCTTATCTACATTACTGTGTGTGCTACTGGAGGGCAGCTATGAATTCCCCCTTCTCCCTTGCAAACACTTGACTTTGCAAGATGCTCTTAAAACTAGTTTTCCTGTTGACAAAACATTATTAGTTCACACTGTTGTGTGCTGATTTCATTGGTCAAAACTCAGCCTTGCACAAGTTACTTCAGCAAAATGAAATATTAGCAGACTGGAGTCAACAAATGTTTTTCATATATTTATTGTTAAAAGTGCATATCACGAGAGAGATCTTGTTGGGGAGTATGTTTCACTTTTCAGCCTTTGTTCACACAGGTACAGACATGGAAACACATACAGGATAATCAGGCAAGTCTCACAGTACTTATTTGGCCTGAAAACCCGCTATGAAAGGGCAATGTATTTTTAATATTTAGTAATTATCTTCTTTTTAGTTTTCCCACTACCCTTGTGTGCCATCAGATTATGTTTTTCAACGTCTGAATTTCTTCATGCCTTCTGTTTCTACCCACTACAAAACTAAAGTCAGCAGACTTGCTGACTGTTCAGTATAAGAAACTGCATTTTAATGAAGTTAAATGTCATTGAAATGATGGTGGCAATAAGAAAATGCAGAAGCACAAAAGAAAACAAGGCACAAACAAAATTAGTCAGGGGAGTGGAGGCAGCAAGCTGAATTAAATCAGGAGCAAATGGAGTATTTTGAGAAATTAAAGAAAGAAATATAAGAGGGAATATGAAAAAATGAAGTGGCTGTATTTTGTACAAAGCAAAGTAAGAGTAGAAAGCAAAAGTTAGACAATGATGCATACTTCTTTAATTGATGTTTCAAAACACTATGGACTCAGGTGATTTGTAGTATCACAGTACTATGTTATCCAAGTGTTTTCCAGGAACATGTTATTTATCAAGGAATGTGAAGTAAATACCCTCCCTTTTCCCAATATAATATTCCTAATTTTTATGAAATGGGAAAGCAAATGGGAAATACTAGAAGATGGCATTTTTTGTGACCCACATAAAAGGTAATACAGCTGCAGGGAGAATTTTAAAAGAAAAAAATTTTTATTTTATTGAAAAAATAAATTAATTCTTCTCACTATAGGAAGCCCTTTTGCAACTAATGTAAAACCATCTAAGATCAGTGAGTGCTGAAAAGGTTTAAGTCCTCCTTTCCTCTTACCTGTGGAATGAACAACATGATCTCATTATATAGGGACGAAAGTGAATCTTTCCCCTGCCTATTAATGATGTTAATTTTTGATTCTACTTGCACATGTCACAAGCAGATGAAGATATATGTAGCTAGACTATGGAAACTGTTCTTTCATGCAGCACTGCATATTTTAAAATTTCAGGTGTGCCTGAAATCACACCTGTAGCTACCTGCAGAAATTTTGCCATCTGCTTTTACCATGAGCCTGTTTCACGATTCAAAGCAACCATAACCACTCAGATGTGTCAAGAAGGCAGTCAGAGAAGCACTAAACAGCCAAAGCTTATTACTCAGTCTACACAGTGTTGCTTAACAGCAGTTTGACAGCAGTTACAATTTTATCACTATCCCCATAATGTTTGCCAATCCTGTTGCTTTTCCTGCAGAGTACATTACGATGAGCAATGAAGCTGTGGACTCAAGTCATAAACAGAATTTCATCTGCTGACATAGAAACTGTTCTGGTCATCGTTGTTTTCTGTCTAGCAGTTCTTGAACTTGTAAATACTATTCCTCCCCTTTTTTTTTTTTCCAAATCCTCTGTCAGCATTATCAAAATATTATCTTCTCTTCTGTGGTCTAACATCAAAAAATCACCAATTAATCTGTAGCGGCAATTCCCCTTCAGCATACCACACTTGAAACATTGAGTTGAAACATTTCACAGCAGTTCAAATTTATTTCTAGCTATTAAGACTATAATTTCACAGTGTAAATGTGTGAATTTGGTCTGTAGTTCCATGAAACTCTAAGGTATTTATGGTAGACAGAAGGCCTAATTTTACCTTCAGGGAAGTGGTCTCAGAACCAGCCTGACAGAGTTTGAGAAGTGTTTGTACAACACTCTCAGGCATATGGTATGACTCTTGGGGGTGGTGCTGTGCAGGACCAGTAATCCTTGCGGGTCCTTTCCCATTCTGCATATTCTGTGATTCTGTGATTTATCACAAGCTAACTCCATTGACCTTAACAGTGATGCTGGCATTGACTTATGCTAGTATCAAAACACTTATGTTCCTAGATCACTACAGAAATCTCTGTAATATTCAATGTAATGGTTTCCTTGTTTATTGCAGGTCCAGATCACCCCTTCCTGTGAGAAACCTTTGGCAAAAGAGGAACATGTAGTACTCCATCAGCCCAATTGAACCTGCTCTTTCATCTCCCTATGGAAAAGACTCACTAGTTTCTATTTTGAGAGTTCAATTTAGACTCATCTGATAACACTTGATTTTCTGCCCTTTTCTCCAGGTATGACATCAACAGCTCTTTCGCACCACCCCTCTTCTGTAACAAGGATGGGAAATTGTCAAAGGAGCAGAGGAAAAGTTGTATCTCTTCTTGTGCCATGAAGGAAGTTGCTTTGGAACTTTGCTTTTCCATGGTCTGCAAGGACCACCTGGTCCTTTTCCTTCACATGGCAAATGACTGGGAAGGTAAAGGAAAGAGCTGCCTCATGCAGACACTCCCACCATGCCTCCCCTTATCCCCCGTGTGGGCTGATGGCAGGGCCTCAGCTGCCCCATGCCAGGGCTGCACCCATGCCAGAGCTGTAGCTGCCCCAGCGCCTGCAGCTCCTGGCTGGAGCTGAGGGATGGGCACTGGCTGCAGGCTCTGTGCTGCTGCTCTGGGCAGCCACAGCCATCACCAGCCTCAGGGGAGGCCCCAGGCTCACAATGCTGACACACTGGCTCCTACAAGTAAGTGGACCTGGTTTGTGGGCATGTGCTGCCTGCTCACCCAAAGAAAGAAGGCTCAGAAGGGAAACAAAGTCTTCCAAAGCCAGTCTCCATTCACCTTGACAGCGTAACATAGAGGCCTGTACTCATCTTCGTTACTTTACCATAACTTCGCCAATTTTGTGTCAACCTTAATTGCACCAGTGAGGATGAAATCTGTCAGACTTCATACTGATAAGAAGAAGTTTTCCAAGATGTGCTGCAAAACTGTGAAATTGTGAAATTAGGTTACCTGGATTTGGCTGAAGATACTCTATTGTCTTTGCCATTATTTCCATAACTGCCCTGCTGGTAACATCCACTTTCTAGAGGACAGAGGGTTAAACAAAAAGAAAAATGGAAGTTAGACAAAAGGAAGAAGTTTTTCTCTCATTTTGTTCTTATAAATGTTTTTAACTCTTCTTAAAATTTTATTTTTATGTGCTTCAGAACAGCCCTGGTACCAGAACAGTGGTAATACCCGGAAAACTACTAAAGTATGAGTCCACCATTTCCGTTTATAGCACGTCCATTCTCAAGTAAGGCCATTAGCATAGAGTACCTCAGAATGGGTTAGGGATTTGGTACACTGTTATTGATACATTCGATGCATTTGATTATTGTACAGGGCTAATTCTTTATATCCCCATGGGAACCATTCACAATAGGGAAAACTTTTTGATAGAACAGTCACAGACAGCTTTTTTGAGAACTGTCTATCTTTGATCCCCTAATAACTGGCAAAATGAGAGGAAAGCAGAAGACACTCAAGACCAACCACTAATAATAAAATGTGCTGTTTATCTCTTCCAGAGAAATGTCTGATAAAATTGGGGTAAGGAAGACTAGATATCACTCAGTTCCCAGTTTCAAGAAACCTATAAGCATGAATGCACTAACGATTTATTTCTCCCTGGCTGATTCCCATATTTAGAATTTTTAAAAACTTAGAACTAAATAGCATTACTTTCTTCTACTTTCTTTTGTAGTCAGAAGTCTTCCTTTCTTAGGAAGCAGTCCCTGTCCACATCCTAGACTGAATGTAGCAAAGTACGCAATTATTCTTACTCTCAGAAACAGGTCTCAGAGAAAAAAAGCTGCTTTGGCAGATTGGGGAATCCCCATAATATCCTGTACTCTGTATTTATGAGGACACATTGCATTTCTCTGCAGGGTAGCTTGTGTCCCACAGAGTGAACTCCTTTATCATAATGGCAAGTTCCTATTTTAAAAAAGAACACCTGAGACAGGTTGGTTGCATCGTGCTGTCATCATGTCCTTCCTGTTTTCTGTTGCCATTTGCCATCTGTTGGGTCTTGCTCTATCCTTTACTCAGAGAAGCAGGAGAGGTCTGCCAGACTTGGGTGAATAAGTAGCTGAACTGCCTGGCAGGGAACACAGAAATGGCTAGGAGGCTGCAGAGGATAGTGAGGGTGAGGGAACAGAAGGCCAGGGACGTGCAGAAGGATCACATCCACTACCTGCAGAAAAGCTGGCAGTGGACACAGGGCCAGATGGGGAGTGTGGAGGCAACTGATGGATTTACTCCATTCCTTCTGCAGCTTTCAGTGCTCCTGTCTCCTGGGCTGCCAATCCATCCCCCCCACAAGCATGATGTGAGACCCACACCTGGCTGTTGCAATGTCCAATTTACCCCAGTTTTCTGAACCCTTGTTAACATTTTCCAGTAGGAATGCCTGTACTGGTTACCCACTTAAACAGAAGCTGAGAGAAAGAAACTAGCTCTGTGCTTTCTTTGTAAGAAGTACAAAGTATATGCCCTTTATTTCCCATCCAAGTTTTTTTCCTCACCTCATTATACAATTGTACAGATAAAAAGCTTCTTTTTTGCTTAATCAGAGTTATGTATCAGATACATACCTTACAAATCTCCTAGGATAAGCTTTTATTACAAGATTTGATAGTACCTTTGAAAGCTGAAGCCTGAAAAGAACGCTGCCCCTACTGATCCTTTCAGGTGAAATACTATCATTGCCACACACAGCTGAGGCATTTTTTTCTCTTTTTTCCCCTCCACAGTGACACTCAAGGCTATCACTGCCAGCCTCACCAAACAGCTTGTTGGAGGGTTAGCCCCATCTACCTGAAGCACCTTGCCAGTGGAGGCTGCCTAACAGGACCCCTGAATCTGTGAATGAATACCCCAGTGCCACTGTCATGCCTAGAGCCTTGATACTCAAGGAGCCAAGAATTACCAGCACCCTTCCCCACTGAAATGGGTGCCTTGTAGACTGACTCAGTTTTCAGAGGTCCTCTAAAAAGTTTAAATGCAGCTAATTTGTAGCTAATTTGCAGCTACTTCAGCCCCAATCTCTGAATGAAGAATTTGCTTTATAGAGTGCCATACATTACATATCCCTTGGTTAGAAAACAAAAAGAAACAGAAAACTGAAAACACAGTCCTGCTGAATAAAAGCTAAGTGTTTCAAAATTCTCTGAGTGATTCCGGGACCAAAACCTTAGAAATTCCTATCCTAGAAAGAAAAAATGCATGGTAATAATGAATATATGCTGTATTTAGACTTACCCTTTCCATTTCTTTGAAGTCATCGTCTAGTTTTGTTCCTTCTGCACCTCCTACTTTTTCACTCACTTTCTGCAATTAAAAAAAAGAACAACAGATTCAGCAACAACTGAAAAAAAAATCTATTTACAACATTTCCTTGTAGAGATGCTAGGTTTTTTTTCTGTTAAGTTAGTACAACAGTAAAGATTATAACTCCTGAAAAACTTATTTCAAACACACTTTAAAGTTAAACTTTCAAGAATAACATATTATTGCTTAAGCCTCAGAGACTCAGTCTTTGACCAAGGATAGAAGCCACACCTAAGAACAAAGCAGTAAGAAGCCATTCAGAAGGCAAGAGGCACCCATGCCTGAGAACTTTCAGATATTGAGTCAACTCGAAGTAGATCACCAGTAAAAATCAAGAGTTTCTACATAAACTTGATAGACAGAGAGACAGATTGATTAAAAAACCCCCTATATTCACACCATGAAATAGCTTGAGTATTATGTAAGTTATACATAAAATACCTAACTTACTTTTCTAGATAGAAAGAAATAAAGGGAACTCTGTTAATTTGACTTTAGCAAATACTCTGGGTTTTTTATAAAATATTCAGTTTGAAAACTAATTGGAAAATTGAATAGTGCTACTGTTTTATCTGCTTGATACAATGTAATACATTGAACTTTGTTTCCTTTTACAGTCAGTAATATTGACAATAACAGACTTGAACAGTAACTGCTATCCAGCACCATTCAAAATGGATTTTAACAATTGCATTGTCAGTCACAAAGTCTTTTACTGCTATAATCCTTCAACTAAATCAGATGCATATTATTCAGTGAATGTATTAATCTTTCACTGGGAGGGTATTTGTCATAAGAAATTCATCACCATATAAGTTATTAATTACTGATTTCACTGAAGTGATTTCAGTAACAAACAAGAAGAAAGAAAATAACATTTTCACTTTTCCCCTCTTGGTTTTAACTACTGTGGTAAGTCCTCTATACTATTTTTTTAGTGTAAAGAGGAGGAATACCCACAGTCACTGACATGCAATTAGTAAAATCCAGACATCTGTATGATTTTAAATTCACTTCAGTTCCCTACAACAAAGCTGTAAGTGCATCATGGCCAAGCACTTACTAGTGCAGGCTGTAATTATCTGTGCAATAGGAAATAGCTATCATCTCTGTTTGTTTTCTGTCAGCCTCTCACAAATTAGTAGCCAAAATGGTGCATTAATTAAACAACAATACTATGACAAAAACAAGGAATTGTATTTCCCAATCTTTCCCGTACAATAGGGATGTGCAAAACCATACAGACAGCCTCTCATCAATAATCTAAATATGAATGAATTTGTGTGGATTGTATTACTAAAGTTGTGCTCCACAGAGAGAAGTGAAGTGCCACAGAAGAATCAAACACAGCACTGTTAGGAGTAGTGGACAAGGGATAATTTCAGTGTTTTAGAAGTTTTTATTAAATAGTTTCATGAATGAATCTTCTGCAAATGGATATCCTACTACAGATAATACGACAAAATCTGCACAGAAGCTTCCTACTATAAAGATTTCACATCACTGAAAATAACAGTATGCTAACATGCTAGCACTTTAATATTTAAAATAGATTTTTAATATCTGTACTTCAACTCCAAGGCTACAAAGTACTCAAAAATAATTAATCTCCCAGCCCTTTTTGGCTGTAGCTCCACATTTCATCATTTTGAAATATTTTCATGGTTGATGAAGATTTGCAAAGACATGTCTTTTTATCCCCACAAATGCCCTAAATATCCTAATTCACATCTATAAACTATAGCAATTGCTCTTTTCTTTCACATTCATCACCACTCCAGCTGAGGATTGCATGACACTTTAAAAGCACAGCCCAACAGTCTTCTGGAGCCGTCACTGCATAGTCAAAAAGGCAGGTCACCCCTCTCTTCTAGACTTGCTTTCAGTTTTTGCTTACCTTGTCAATATTAGGCTCACTGTTACCATCCAGAATCACTCATTTAAGGTGGCTAAAAATACTATGTGCTAAGCAGAAAATTAATTTGTAAAGCTCTGTGACAAGTACTGTTACGAACGAGTGAGTCAAAGGAGAGAGAGAGATGAGCTGTTGAGTCTTCAGCTCTTCTGGGGCTGGGAGTCTCTTCTCTCAGGATAGTTACATCACATGCCCTCAAAGAACCGTGCTCAACTCCATTATCCAGACAAACCTCTGGTTTGGAGAAACACTGACAGACCTCACAAAAAAACCTAGCTGAACCAAAATCCCACTTAAAAATTTAAGTACTGTTTGGTTTTGATTTTGTTCTTTTTCCTTAAAGACCACAGTCACTCAAGCAGTCAGAGATGAGAATTTAAATTAAGAATTCAGATTTAAGGATAAAATAAAATTAAACCCTCAACAGTTCTTGCCCCTTGAGTCAGAAGAGGATAATCTGCTCAAAAGATGGTACCACACTTCCTTTTCAATGCCAAAAATCAAAAAAAATTTCAAAATCAAAAGTAGTCAGGTGGGACCTTTGAGCCTGAGAAAGGCATTTGCAATAGGGCCCATATCTATGCCATTGTAGTAGTATTGACTAAATTTAGAGATATTTTTCAGCCTGTTTATATTCATCCTCTAAATAAACTGTTAAAACATTCCACTCAGGCTACCACTCCATCAGTATCTAAGATTGTCAGACCTGATTATCATAGGTCATGAAGCCATGCCAGCTTCCATCAGCTCAGGATCTGATCTCAGAAGTTCCCAGGAACATCATCAGCTAACAGCTACAGCTACCCAGAAACTGAAAGTCTTCCATGCCATGTCATTTTAAGGCATCAACATTTTGGTTCTTGCTTTACAACAGACCTAAAATTGGGCTTTTTAAAGGAATGAGGGGATATCCTGAAAACATTTTTATGAATCAAGAATATACAGACTTCTTCTACCCCTAATAATGTCATGTTTTACTGTTGGTATCTTCATACTTTATTTGACTGAAAACCAGTGCTATATAGTCCCTTGGAGTAAATTCCAATTTTATAATGATCCTATTTCCACCCAGGCAGAATATGAATTTGACATCTGCTGGTCAGAATGGTTTCAGTGGGAACAAAAAAACTGGCATGACTCTTACACTTAGGGGAATTTTTTTATTTCCCCGGCAACTAATATTAAGAACATGTATTTTGGTGAATGTTCACAGGAGCTGGAACATAAGCCACAGTAACAGGAATGAGGTTTGGTAGATGGATTTCATGTGAAACAACAAAACTTGTTAAGTCATAGTTATGAAGCCATTTGTTCCATTTTTCATGTTTTTGTGCAAATAACCCTTTTTTTTTTTTTTGGTGTATTGCTGTGTTACAATGCAGTATGTCAAGGGATAAAAGAATGCTTGAGCAGTCACTATGAATATCTTGAAAATTCCAGTACCTTTCATAGAATACAGGGATGATCACTTAATATCTCACATGGTAGTCCTCTAAAGGTGCGTCTTTGATGCTGTCATCTCTCACTATTCACAAAATATTAATATAAATCAAACACGCATTGGACAGCTATTCCAGGACACTGCATTGTACCAGAGTTCTGAACAATTCCCAGGTCAAAGACCCGCTACCAGAAAATGCTGAAGACTATGGTATGATGCTGCCAAACTGGAAAATGCAGTAAGACCTGCATTAGACTCTAGTCACCTGAGTTTGCAGCTTGATTAATTTAATGACATACTAGTTTGGCAGCAAGTGTAGATAGCAGCTTTGTTTCTAATAATTACCAACACAATACACTGCCTTTCCATATCATGCAAATTGAATGCCCTGTTCGCAAAGTGGTCATACCAAAGTAAGACTGAAAAGTAACAGTCTCCTTATTGCATGCATTCCTAACTCCAAATACATATCCATGACACAATTTTCTATTCCTCAAAGGAAGGCTCTTGACAGCAGTGTCCTATCAAATTATCACACAGTGAACAGCTTGGTAGAAAGAAAATTTTTATTAATATGAAAGTTATAGGAAAGATTAATGAATGAAGCTCACAAATTCACAATGGAAAAAGAAAATGCTCTCTGTAGTTCATGCTCATTAAATTCAAGTCACCCTATTGATTTCTCATTCCTGATTGCTCAGTATTTCTTCCACAGATTTCTACAGTTCTTCCATGCTGTTTTTGCCATTTTGAGTTTTTTTCTGTCACAATAAGCAAGAACAGTTATGGAATTATCTTCAGGTTAGTTAAAAATTTTCAAATAGGCTCCAATATGCTGTGATGCTTTGTGAGCTTTTCAAACACAAGGAAGAAGTACAAATTTCACAAATTTCAATGGGAAGAAGTCTGTGTATACATGGTGAAGGTTTTCCAGCACTGCAGGATTTTCAGGACAAAATATTCGAAAAGGAACATATTTGTTTTAAAAAAAAGCACAGTCTCTAACCAAGATCTTTTTTTTTATTATTCTTTTTTATTCTGTCACTCCACACACTAGAGTAAGGAAAAAACTGCCACTTGCAGACTAATCTTTGTGTCTGGCTAATCCTGCACTGTTTGGTATTTATGGTATCAGAATTTGCTACCACAGAAAACATGTGACATCTGTAATTTAGATTTATCATCATGACCCTGGTTCTCTGTACATTATGAAACAACTCACGGCAAATCACAATTCTCAGACATAACAGTCAGCAAGAGAGGAGCTCTTCTGCTTACTCAGATAAATTTGAATAGGAACTGTAAGACAAACCCACCACAAAAGCGTATGTAAATTAGCTGCATTTTAGACTTCTTCTTTTACAACTGGCATTAATATATAGAATAAAAAAATTACTTTTCCAGATTAGTATGGAGATACTTTATCTCAGAAATATTAAGAAGCTGTAGAAAACATCAGTATTGATTCACAGCACCATATCATACTTTGAAAATGATTTCAGCAGATGTAGAGCAATCTCACTCAATTTTTCCAGAATAACCATCTAGATAAGGGTAGTCCTCATTTACAAGCCAGTATCATTAGTTTTGGAAAGCTTCAGGAAACTCAACAAATGCGATAAATCTCACAAGAAGCCAGAAGTGTTTGACTCATACTGTAGTTATTTGTTAGCGAAATTGAGCAAACCCCACACTTCCATTAAACACAATAGATTTCAGAAGGAACGCTTATAACACTCAATGTTGCATTTAACAGTATTTGAATTTTATTCTATTTTTCTTTTAAATATGTAAACAACTTGTGTGAAATAGAGATTGTCAATAGAACACAACATGAGAATATAAAAAGCCAGCTTAGTAGTAAAATGAAATTAGGATCCAAATTTTACATACATTTGAGTTACAGTAATGCCCATTTACATTTAATTAGTAAATTTCTCTTCTTCAGCTGTAGAGCCACAATGGAAGGCCACCATGCCAGCTGGAGCTCAGCACCAGAAGATCCTTCCCATACAGAACTGAGGAGCATATGGACACCTGTGCTATCACAGAAGGTGTAATGGGTCATGAAGACAGTGTGAAAGACAAAAGTAAAAAAACTTGGAGAACTATGAATCTCCAGAGAACTTCATTTTTTATGTCCTGTTTTCACTGAGACTCTGATCATGCCATTGAGGCTTTGCTTACTCCATAGCAAAATGAAGAAATGCACTTGCGAAAGCACATGGGAAAATAGCATTAATTTGCACCTGCTAGTGCTTGCCATCAGCAGCATATCTAGCAGAAATGTTCGTGATGTATTTTAGGTAAGCATCTGACAGACAAGCCTGAGATTATCTTTTCTTTTTCCCTTCTGTCACTCAGTAGATATATTTAATCAGGGAATAATATACTCTGTCCCCTGATGGCACTGAAATCACTTTCTTCCTGCTAGAAATTTTTGTTTGCTGGCCTGTTCTACCACAACACCAAACTAGCCACAGGCTGGCTAGCTTTATTCACCCTTAAATGTTCCCTTGACTCTGCTGCTGGATTCAGAGTGTGAACAATAAAGTGTGCTATTCAAAGACCAGGAAGTAAACTGAATTTTGGAAACTCAAGCAGGGAAGGCTATGACTGGATTCTAAAAGGCTTGCCTTCTTCTCTCACAAAGCATCGTCTAAATACCCTTTATATATATACACAATAGCTTGGCCTTGCTAGTCCTCACAGCTGCTAGTAGGGCCCACAGCCCTGTTTATGAATTCCACTAACAGCCTGAAGGCAGGTCAGAAAGCCAGGGAAATTGGCTGTAGGTGTGACATACGTAAGACACAAGAACTGTCAGTGTGAAAGACAGGCCATTGCTAAAGCCTGTCAAACCATGAATGAAACTCCTTGTGGGACAGGCTGTCCAGAAATGCCAGTGTGGAGCAAAAGCAAAATATCTCAGTTGAACTATTTCTCCTCAAGAAGGATACACAAAGGTAAGGATTGCAACCTTCAGCATTTTTACATGGTAAGAAATATGCATTGTGAACCTGTCCCATGTTCTTACTCTTTTCATTTAGATTCAATCTCTTTTTTGATTTTTCATCTTCAGCCAGAGTATTCCAAGGGGAGGGATGAGGGTGGCTGGAAAAATCCTTCCTTCAATCTGATCCAGCCTTTTGCTTTCTAACTACTACCAAGGACCATACTGCAGAATTTCTGCAACCCCAGCAATGCAGGGGAAGTCATTCACATTCAGCGCTAGTGCACAATATGGAAGTATGCCGCAAGCTTCTGCCCTGACAGGAGCTACTGCAGAGACTCTGCTGCAATGCTGCTGCTGCATCACACTGGAGGCTGTCCTCTGGTAAGTGAAATAAAACAGGCTAAGATCAGGGAAGGCACTGCTGAAGAAGCGCTGGTGCAATACTGCTCCATGCTGTATCTCTGTAAGGGAAGTCCCTGCCTATAGGCACCCACAACATGACAACTGAGGAAGGTACTACCCTATGGCCAACAAAAACTGAAATTGGTGTTATGCATTCCAGCAACAGAAGCGGGCTGATAGCAGAGACACTGCAATGCATCCATGATAACAGAATTAATTTCACATAGTTAAACTTATTACTGAAGTCTCGCCTGTTTACCAAACACACACCTCAGGAGGCTGGCTCTCTGCAAAGTTTAAGTTCAGCCAGAAAGCTGGTCACAACCCCAGCACCTCTGAAGTTTAGAGTGGCCTTGGGAGCTGACAAAGAGAAGCTGGCAGAAGCTCAAAAGCTGACAGAGAGCTGAAGACAGTCAGAACACTGTGTGCTTTTTTCAACACTCTCTGTCCCCAGAAGGACACCAGTATGAGAAAAGGAAGAAATTGGTATTAAAAAGGTGGCTGTGTTAGCTGGAAAACACGCCAATCTCTGTTTTTTTGCAGTACAGGAAAGGAGCAGAGAATCTATTCCTACATGACATCCCTACTTCCAATGACAACAGTACCATGATTCTGTCATTCTCTATAGTAAACCTACTATAACTACTCTGGAAGCAGGGCATCCTACCAATTCTGCAACAGTGACACCTAATTTTAACACCCACAATGTGTTTTTTCCTGAGAGCTGAACAAATTAAACAAAAATTCTTCTCAGTGACCGGTGTCACTGGTACAAAAACATTGGGCAATAAAATGCCCAATGTTTTTACTTTTGTGCAAAGGGATCTGGATTCAGACCCACATTTCCTACAAGTTCACCGCCCATCAGTAGTGGGAACCCTGCCCTACACTGCACTGCCACAAAGAAAGAAGACATCTGGGCTATATTTCTCAGAGTGCCAAAAAAAATTTGGTAGCTGCCTGTTTCTTTGATGCAAGCAGCTCATTCCACTGGGTGGTGGTAAGAAAGTTCTAAGAGAGAGGCAAAACTAGTCCAAAGCCACTAAAAATTTCTGGAGTTCTCAGGTTTCTTTCTTAGAAAGGTTCACAGCACTGGCTTTCTCATCTGGAATGCTACCAGTTGCCAGCTCCTGACCTATCATGCTCCATTGTCATGTGTAAATAGGGTTTGTATTTGAAAGAGTGTACACCTTAAAATGACATATTCACTCAAATTTCTATACCTCTCTCATGTCTCCAAAGCAATCTTTAGGGCAAATGAGTGGCACATGTACAGTATGACAGTATATGGAACGGAAAAAGAGAGGAAAAGAACACAGATCAGATATCCATTCAGTGAGCATCCTAATCTGGAGCACGTTTATGGATCATGATCCATTTTAGCTAAACTACACACATTAACATGTTTGCTTCATCCATGTAGCTTCTAAATTCAGCAAGAACAATGATCTCTACCATAATACTGCTTTGCTTAGCACATGCCTAACCACAATGCAGACAAACTCCAGGCCCAGGTGACAAGAAATTTAAATAATCCCATGGTTTCTTAAACTATGTCACCAGACTGCTTGTCCTCACCTACTCCATTTCAGCACAAAACTGTGTTTTCTGCAGCAGTGGTTTAAGCTGCCAGCTGGGAAGCTGAGCTCATGCTCACTCTTCATGAAGAATGTTTAGTCTTGGCTACTGATCCAGCAGACTTATATGTGCTAGACATCAACTTTGAAAAACACTGGAGTATTTCACAAGCAGTGAAAAACAGTCATAGCAGGTAAAGAGTGCTAGGGCACAGCTTGCTAAAATTTCCACAATAGAGAGTCCAAATATTTGATCAGCATTATGCAAGTAGTGATGCAGAACAATATTGATTGGTAAAGCAGACATGACTTTGTTAGGCAAATTAACAGCCCATTTTTCTAGAGTGTTAAAGCTTTGTAATTTTTGTCTCAATAAGGGAATGAATTAAAGTCTAGCAGAAATACATAGGGAATAACCAGGCAAAACAAAAAAATGAAAAAGAAAAAGAAAAAGAAAAAGGCAAAATAACAGCATGAGAAATTCACAGCAACCAAATTTACGGCATATTTTGCACCTCTACATAATGTATATTAGTCTACATGCCTTCTGTTGGGTGAAAGTTAGCCTAGTCTTTTAACATCTGGAAATGTGAGAATGCAGGGAACATTCAGAAGCTGCTAGAGGATAAGAGAACATGGCTTAAATATGATTCATCAATTTAGCAGCCGTACAAACTCTGCCATTGCGAAGTTGCTCCTGCTACATTTAGAAAAGAGTTTGTTGGAAACTCTCACTGAATTAATTGTTATCAGTCTAAGAGAAGACATTAAAAGAAGTTTGTGAGGAAAAACCTGTGTGCAAGCTGTTGCTAGTACTGACGTACATTATATTTCTGGTTTTCCTATTGCCACTACATCTAAAAGGCAGTCTACACAGCACAGCAAAATGCCAGTCCAAACTATTTTCTTATGTTGCTGGAAGGCAGTGTTGATAGCTTATTAACTACATACTTAACAAGCCAAACCCATCCAACACTTTCAGTTTGATAGCAGCACATTTAGAAATTGCTGAGATTTGCTTTAAGCTCCAATTTTATTTTTTTTTACATAAGAACTATTTAAATTAAACTGAACAGGTCCCCATTAAACTGATGTCCTCTGTCTCAACTCACTATGTAAGAGCGATAAATCCCAAAGCACTGGCCCGTCCTTGGGGCTGAAGAGCACTACAATATAACAGTAAAGCTCCATGAGCCACTGGGCATTTCTGGGGTGACCCCCTGATGGGCTGAAATGGTGGTGTGCCTTTTTGTGCTTCTGAGATATATGCAAGAGAAAAAGAAGAGAAGGAGGACTGAGCGAGTTAGGACTGGGTGAAACATACTCAGATAAAAGAAGAAAATGACTGGAGGCAACACTTAGCCTGACACTGTATTGTGTTATGAGCATGCTACACAGAGTAGAGGCAGCTTTTCTTCTGCAGCTGCAGTAATGTCAGCAGAGGGATCCTGTCAGGATCCCTGGCATGGAGGAAGAGTATACCTTTCCTACCAAAATGAAGGCATAACCACAGCCTTCAGCATTAATATCTAAATTAGAAGATGATAATTTTCCTCCTTTCAACACTGTGCGTATCAGCTACACATGAGGATAAAGGTAATTTTAAAATGTATGGAAACTAAACTTGCATAAATAAACAAGAGACCCACCAGAAGCACCTCTGATATCCATGCAGCTACACAAACATATCTGCTTTAAGCAAAAGCAGAGCTGAGAGTCTGCTGCTCTGTGATGGGTACTGCTCTCCAAGAGGCACCAAAGAAATGAGAAAGATGACCATAATATCCCCCTGAAAATAAATTATACAGTAGCATTGATCTCACTGACTGGTTCATGACTACTGTCACATCTGATCACAATGCAACCAACAAACTCTGCCTCAGCTGCAGCAATGAATCTATCATTCTAGCTTGTATTCAAGATATTGATGTAACTGTGACAAAGGAAAATTAGAACCTTTTGGTAAGTTTTAAACTAATTTTAAAAGCAGAGTCTTACTACTAGAAGGGATATACAGATTTTTGAGAGATAAAATGAAAAAGTCATTTTTGCTAATGTTAGCTCACAATTTGTTTGATGGAATCCTGGTGAAAATGTGATTTTTAAAAAAAAACCAAACCAGAATTTTAAAAAAAACACAACACAGGACACAGGTCCTTGCTCAAAGGATCTGTGGCCAGCTCAAAGCTTGTAAAAATTTACACCATTGAGTATCTCAAGATATTTGCAGTCCTCTACAATCAGTCTTTCATGCTTACATAGCAGTCAAACCTTTGAGCCATTGCAGATCTAAATAAAGACGTACCTGAAGTTTCACAGAAAAGAATAATGTTTCTCTTCATGTAAAAATTCAGTTGCTGCCTTCTGCCTTTCCCCTGTAAATTTAACAGTTTATGAGAATAAACAGTGGCAGTTTATGAAGTCTTCAAGACCTGGCTGTGCAAGCTCACTAAAATATGTGGACTTCGAATTTTAAAAACTGACTTGAAAAATGAAAATGTGAAACTGCTTACATTTCTTAATTTTTACAAAAATATGAAGAGTGACAACAGATTCTTTTTGAAATTGCCTTTAACAGTTAATCCATTTTTATGGCCACTCCCTGCCTGCCCTCAGTGTCTGGAAGTCCATCACCAACAATGAATATGTTTTTAAACTCCATAAAGAAAACATTCTTAAACTCCATTAGCACATGAAGAAAACATAACAAGCAAAGTAGATTCTTATGTGCACGTGCACCTGTAAATAGGCTACTTTCAAAAATGAGAGAAAATAAGTCTGAAAAATACCAAAGTCTTCACAAAAATAAAGGTAATATTTTATAAATGCTGTCATTTCATCCTAAACCACACCAGAAGAACGTTCCTCTGAAAAATGAGCAATCGCCTTTTAGACAGTGCACACTGACTAAAACCCTACCTACATAAAGGGAACAATATTCTCATCTAGGAGTGCAGAAATGTATATTCCAGAAATGGAATATACTATTTGGTGCTAAAAACCCACCTGATTCTCTCAGCATTTAATGCAGATGAAGAGCTATCCTAAGAGTCTTTCTTTTTAGAAAGAGAGCTGCATATTCATGTCAAGTTCAGTTACACAGCAATAGTTTATTCAGATTAGTTTATTTAGTTTATTTTATTCCGTTTAGAAAGACCACATCTTTCTTTGAGACTTGGAAAGGCCCATGCCCTTGGACTCTGACTGCCTCCACATCTACAGGCACTTCACTGACACCTATTTACTCCATTTTGCAGTATACAGCTGATGTAAGACATGTCATACAGTCCTTGCCACAGGCACAGAGACTACAGCTTCTGTAGTGGAGGTTACTATCTGCTACCTGCAAAAGAGTACTACCTCAGGAGATAAGAGGGCATGTGAGAAAAGCAAGGAAACCAGAGCATAATGGAGACAAGCCCTTCAGTAGGTGTAACACACAGGAATCAGGTTCCATTTTATAACACAAGTTATTCTAACAGATGCTCTATGCTGTCCTATCAGTGGAAGATTCACTTCTTCTTTCATCTGTTTTCTTAAAAACATATACATTGTGTTGCCAGGCACTGATTTGCTGTATTCCAGGTTCTATCCCAGAGGAATTACATTTCAGCAAAAAGAGTATTTGTACTTTACAGAATAAGATGAAAGGGACATGCAAAATAAAGATCTGAAATGCATAGGATTCCCCTTCCATTTGAAATAAACTAATGAGAAATGCTTTAGAAGACAATCACCTTACACTAGAGCAAAAAGTGGAACTTCTTCTTCCCTCTGTCCTCCCCATGTTTTCCATAGTGGCAAGTATTAAAATATGTCATGAATTTTAGGATAAAAACACATTGAAGTCTGCATGGGATATCAAAGCATGTATGACCCTTTATGTTAATCTGCTAATTAAATAGAGAACATTTAAGTTCAATATGAAATTAACCACACGTTATTCTCTGGTCATGTAAAAGCAAAAAGTAACAAAAATGCAAACCAGATGAGGTTTTCAAATGTCAGAATTTAAACATCACAACCGCAAATAAAAATACAGCAGTAGCCTCTTGATGCAATTAATGAATGAGACTAATCAGCCTAATTATCAATGTGTTCAGAGCTGCTGTCCATTTTGCAGACAATTAATATTTTCACTTCATGCAAACAGTTTCATCTTGTGGAGGTGAGGGGAAGAATAAGTTGGACTGTATTCTTATACAGCCTTGAGACATGTAGCTGGCTATAAAAGAAACACAGAGATAGAAAGGCCACTAAATACTTCACTGGTTTACTCTGCCTTGGAAGTTGCTCAGCAGTACATACAATCTGAAGTAAGAAGAAATTCCTGAGAAGTCCTAAATGTTTTACACTGTTGTTTCTTGTTTCAAATGACTACATTCAAATTAGTTTCTGAAAGAAACATGCAAGCAAAAATTATATCACGAGATGGTCAGCTTCGAACATATTAATATGCTTTGTTGGTCTTGAACTGCCTTAATGCACCTTCCTTCTAGAGAAAATCCTAGACCAGCCTGCACAAACCATTCAGTGACAGGCAGAAGCCCCTTGCATCTTCTACAGTACCACCTGATGGCTTTTGAGTCTATGAAGAGCAGTCTTTGCACTGTAATCTGCTTGTGATGGTGTCCCATGTACACATAATTTAAAAAATATTTTAAACTCATTTATCCTCACAGTCTTCAGAAAACCAGTAAACAAAACCCTGTATTACACCTGAAACTGTACTCCTACAGACATCTTAAGACACCACTTCTTCTCGTATGTGGATGGGTGCCACTGTGTTTGGAATGTTTTTACAGTACGGTACTCACTGAACGAGCATAACTTAAGCCAAGTCCTGCAATCATTTGCAACCAGATTTCAGGACATACACATTCTTCCCTATACCACATCAGTAGAAGGATGGATTAAGGAGGATCCCAGTCACCACTGCATCTTGGAGTTAGAATGCTTGCGAAGTACAAATTTTCTCAGCAGAAAGTTAGCAAAATTTGCTTCTTAGGAAAAGTGCTGTAGCTGCAAGAACTAACCTTCTACCACAGAGATCAGAAGAAAAATTCTGACCTAGTTTACAAAAGGAAAGCGGCAGACGTGATGCAGTGTTAAACATCTGACCTGCTTAGTGGATGGGGGAAGAAGGGCTGTGGATGTTGTGCTGTGGATGTTGTCTACCCAGACTTTAGTAAAGCCGTTGACACCATTTCACACAACATTCTCTGGAACAAACCAGATGGGTGCATTTTTCACTGTGTGAAGAACTGGCTGGATGGCTGGGCCCAGACAATGGTGTGAAGGGAGTTAAATCCAGGTGGTGGCTGGTCACCAGGGGATATTCCTCAGGGCTCAGAACTGGGGCCATTAATATCTTAATGACAGATGAGGGGATTGAGTTCACCCTCGGTGAGTTTGCTGATGATACCAAGTGGAGCAGAAGTGTTGATCTGCTGGAGGGCAGGGAGGCTCTGTAGAGGGATCTGGAACAGCTGGATTGATGGGCCAAGGCCAAGTGGATGTGGTTCAACAAGGCCAAGTACTGGGTCCCACCCTTTGGTTACAACAATCCCAGGCAGTACCACAGGCTGGGGGCAGAGTAATACAGGCATTACGATACATATCAATACAGATGAATGGGGTTTTTTTAATAATAAAAAATACATGAATAGTATATAAAATATATATATATAAATGTAGACATATAAGTACTAGTATTCTCTTTCGCCATTAGCTAATGGCAATTCAAAATGAGGAATTTTAGTGGTTGAAAATGATCTAGAAATGAAACTAGGAAGTACAGGGACAGATAAATCATACTGGATTTTGCAATATCTCATTTTTCATAATCCACTTATGCTTAACATGTAAATCACTTTGAAATTGTGTAGGCTGGTGTACAATAAATAAATTATGTTGTGAATATGGATGAAATGTGAATAACATTTTCACTTTGAACCAATTCTTTAGCTACTCTGTGACTGGCAAGATACAGAAAAATAAACCATTTTTATATCTTCTTAAAATATGCAGGAGTTGTGATGGATTTACAAATCTGTCATGTTGTGCCTCCTGATTATGGTCCAAGAATCCCACATCCAGACACTCTATGCCAATATAAACATGGACAAATGCAAACAAGAGGTACAGAAAGAGATTCTTGACACACAGGTTTAGCAGCACTTTTCAAAAGCTAAAAGAACATCACTGTGAAAATTAGCTTGATAAACACAATCTGACAAATCAGAGCAAAAAACTGTATGGATAACTGTACTATTGCTGCTCTCAAGACTTACTTTTCACTTCTTACTCTTCAGTCCTTAGGTTTTTACTTCTTACTCTTCATCCCTTAGGTTCCCCACTATGAATATGTGGACCATGACAAGGTGGGCCATGATCCACTGAATCCTGCTTGTATTAGAAGTTTCAAAAGAGACATATGGGAAAGCAAGCTGTGGCTGTTGCAGTGGTGGGAAAACAGGAGCTTAGAGAAGACTTCTTTCCAGCACAACAGAAATGCACAACTTGTTCTTCCATTACACTTGTGAAAGGGGACAGTGGTATGCGTGTGTGTGTGTGTGGAGGGTGGGGTGATATTAAGAAAACCAAAGTTAAATAGATCTCCTTTTAAAGATATCAAATGATGCACAGCCCAAAGTCTGTTTTCTAAGGGAAGAAAAGCTGCTCCCAGCTATACACTATCTCCTGTACTTCACAAACATGAGGCAGCATCTATTTGTGGACATGTCAGAAAAATCATTACAAGCTCCTGTCCTGGTGGCCACCCAACCATTTGCTTTTATTTCTGATCACTATACACACAATAGCATCTGTTCATGCATTAGTTCTGTCACAAGCTACCCTGACTTTGGTTTTGTACAGTTTCAGCATCAGTACAACCTTTGCTGAGATAACCTGGTAGTGCATGCCACTTTCATGACTGATGACCCATTTTATTTAGTGGAAAAGTGGGGTGATGAAAAGGCTTTTCTGCTCTACAGTTTATATTTCATTCTCAAGCTTATCTCACCACAGCACAGCCATTCTGAGGAATAATGCTACTTTAAATTACTGAGGAAATTGAAGAAAGAATTACTGTGCTTAATGGAAAAGAATATGTAATTTGCTCTTACAACAAATATTTTACTTATCTTTAGGAGTAACCGATAAGTTTCTAATTCTTATTTGCTGTATAAAGTTCTTTTGTGAAGTTGGGCTTTTTCCAAAACACTTTTTCTTAACACACGATCTTGCTTCTGTCAAGCACAGCAAAATGAATGGTTAGAATTGCAAATGAGTACTCTCTTCTCTTATACTGTGGAGTGTCAGGGAAAAAAAAAGCAAAAATCCCCTAAATTGTAAGTATGAAAAACACCCTAAAATAAGGACATTATGCCCTGACATAGCTTTATTGATAAAAAAATTTAACAATCATCCTAAAATTTGAAACTGTAAAAACAAATCAGCACAAAACAATATCAAGTTACATTTTTGTTATCCTGACACAGGAAAAAATAATAGTTAAAATTCTGAGAAATTTTACCTCCAAATACTGCAGGATTGGGACCAGATGTATTAACCTACAAACTGACAGAGCTAATCATTTCTTGAAATGAGTCTGCTAGTGTTTCTATGTCACTGTTCTTTGTGTGAAGAGTAGTACCTACTTCCTCAACTTTTCTCTCTTTCGTATCCTGGAGCTGTAAGTCTGCCTGGGGAACACTGGGACTATTTTTAAACACAGTATATACATCATCATGCTAGTTCAATCTGTCAGTTCAATCTATGCTTGCCACTGCTGAGGCACTAGTGCTGAGAAGAGGTACACCTCAATTTTGACATACAAAATGCAGCAAAAGGATACGTCTAAAAACCTCTCATGTTCCTCATGAAGCTATAAAGCCTCCTGCAAGCTGCAGACAAAAGCAATAAAACTGAAGCTTTTTGAGACTGGCCATCTCATGGATACATGATACAATCAAGGAGATGACTGTTCTGAGCACTGTTCAAACAGATCAAATGATACAGCATGATGATGTTCTGTTCTTCCCTGCATCTCTTCTATGTAACAGCTTCTGATTCAGATGCCCTTTGTAAAGACATTAGGAACCCAGAAGATCAGCACCATTAATAACTGCAGAAAGATTTTTGTAATTCAGGGCATCTGAACAATACCTATAAATAGCAGCTGCCAGTACACTAGAGAGTGTAGAGAGTAGGTTTAGGTATGTTTAAGAATTTCTCAAATAGTTTGAATTAAAATTTTGAAGCAAATGAAGGGAAGAAGGAACTCAAAGTGGAGAAGGTCGGAAAGAAATTATTAGGATCAACTAGTGCACAGGAGAAATTCGCATGGACAGTACATATTCAAGTAGGTTGCTGTCAGCTTTTTCCATAAAATTTCTTTGCTGCCTCAGAATACTAAAAATCTATTCATCTATAGCTCTTGATGAGTTAAATTACCAACCATTCTTACTCAGGTAAAGGCATTCTGGCTGTCATTACCGACTTTGCTGCTGCTAAGACACAGCAAATCTTACTTTCTTTTGTATGTAACCAAAAGCTACGTACTTTAATAGTACTGAAAGGTTAAAATTACTGCATGGTAGTCTGCTTACCTAATTAAAGGTTTTACTTTTATAAAGGGTAGCGTAATAATGGTAATTTCATATTAAATCTGTCAGTCTTCTCAAGGGAGAAAATGGTAATAAGGGTTTTCAGACAGGTCTTGCTGCTTCATGGATATTTGAGACAATTGCATCAGTGCAGTGCAAAGGATTGCTGGGTTTTATCACAGGCAGTATTTGTAAAAATTTTTAACTACTAAGTCAGTTAGTGAAACTTTTGTGTCTAGACATACCACTCCCATGCTTTCTTTTCATTACTATATTCCTAGTTAACCCATGGAAATACTTGCACCAACAGAGGCAACAAAATTTGATGATGTTAAGGGTGTTGACAAAGCTGCAAAATTGAAATTAGTATCAAACATAACCTGTTTGGCACCATCGAGGCACACATGTATGTCTGTACTGCACACTGTAGCCCCAAGACAAATACACCCAACTGTCTCTGGGAAAGCTGGCTCATCAATAAGAGTCACGGTATGACAGATGTGATCGCACAGAAGGCAGTATAGGAAGGCAGAGGAGTGCAGCAAGCCTGGCATGCCTTGAAGGGCAGCCACCTCAGAGCACAAGTAGGATCTCCATACTGAGAACAGGCAAACACATCAGGGGTTTGGCTCGGCTAAACAGGCACTGACAGCTGAGCTTCTATGATCAGGATGTGGCAATATGAGAGGTTGCAAAGAAGGAATGTATAAATCCTGACTGCATATACAGGGACAGCAATGGAAGTCTTCAGAGCTCAGCTGAAGCCAGAACTGGCAAAAAACACCAAGAGATGCAGGAAAAGCTTCTTTCATTGTGTTAGAATAAAGAGACAAATGGAGACTCCTTGCTTAACAGGGTGGGAACAACTGTAAAGGGTGTGGATAAAGCCAGAATGCTTGGCATTCCTAATCTTGGTACTGATGTTTTTTGAGATTATCCCAGTAATGTCTGCATGATCAAGCAGATGAATGAAAAAATGGCACCATCAGTCTCACAGGGTAATAGTTCATACTCTACCTATAGGCTGATAACAATTGGACACGATCAAGGGGCTGTCCCGGAAGCTCACCATCTGTTCACCACCTTTTTATCAAGTTAAATATTTAGAGAAGAAGAAATTTTAAGAAAGCAGTGTATAACTAAGCCCCAGCTGCAATGCAGAGCTACAAAAGCATCACCTCAAAATGCATGCAGAAAAAGAAATCTGCTGGCTTCAAGGCTGACAATCACTAAGCACTACAAGTTAATATAAATTTTTAGAAACACAGTACATTTTTACTGATATTGAGGGTGCAACAAAAAAAAGGAGTTCTAGGATCCAAAATTATAGGCATTGAAAAATCCTGAAAGCAACCACCTTTTTAGCAGCTGTACTCCTAATACTGATGCCTGTTGTAAACCCTAGGAGATAAGACAGGTCCCTCAAATGAGTGAAGAGTGAACTTTTTCATGTTTTTTCTTAAAAGAGCACTAATTATTTTAAGAAATGGTGAAGTCTTGACCAGAAAGCTCCCTAAATCATGTAAACATTCTTTTTCAAGAAAAGCAGTGGACATGTGCTCTATTTTCAAAATCTACCTGTAATTTTGAATTTATATATTAATTCAAATGTGAGATTTGATGAGCTGCATCCCAGCTCATGAATTTATATTAAAAAACCATAACAATAACAAAACACTCACAGATAGATATAAGTTAGGACTGCAAAGCCAGGAGACAGTATTCATCATATAGAGGTTTTTGCCATGTATTTAATAACCTTTACTGCACAGAATTCAGCATAGAGTTTTATTGTAACAACTCAGAAGTAAAATGTATCATCACTCAAAATTTTTTTCACATTTTACACCTGTACAATTTTATGCTTTATAAATATTACTCTCTCAGAGAAGAAACATACTACTGATATTGAAGTATAAGGACTTAGTTCCACTATCCACACCACAACGGGGTTTTGTTTTTCCTCAAGCACTCTCAATGGCAGCTAAAGAGCAGAAAAGTCCCAGGTATGCTGTCAGCTATACATTCATTCTGACATTGCTTTCCCACCAGTGTTTGGATTTGAGGGATATTCTCTGAGGTACCATAATCCAGTCTTATACAAACGCTCTCACTTCCCACACAAGTGGCATTTCTTACTAGCTAGTCCAATTTATTATCAGGTCAGCCTCAGCTGTTGTAGTTTTGTTTGGGAAGATGTCAGATAAACCATGAGTCATAAGGGAGATATTATACAGTGCTGTGAAAAAAAACCCAACAAAACAGGATAAGGGGAAAAAAAGCAGAAAAATGCTCAATCTCTGTGGATAACTTTTGAAGGACCTTGAAACAGTCCCAGTCCTGATACAAAATGGATCCTAGAATAGTTTTTGTACACAAACTTACTGCTGAAGTAATTGTTTTCTGACCTTTTCCTACTCCAAGCAGGAGGCACAGGTTGTTTTTAAAAGGTATCTTTGTAGAAGAGGCAAGATAGCAGGTACTATGAGAATACCTGACATTCACCTCCATAAAGTTTTAGCTATAGGCAGCTCCCTTAGCTCTTCATAGGGTACCACTAGCCTATGGTAAAATAATAATCCAATGTCCAGTGCTTGTGGAACTCTAGTCTTCCCCCTGAGTTTCCTCTGTAGTTTTTTACTGTTCACACATACCCATTCTATTTTCAGCCATTCCACATGCTTACTTTTCCTTTCTTGGAATCTCAGCTGCCCTGTACTGCAGACATTTCTCTCCCAGCCTCTCAAATGTCTTTCTCCCTAAAACAAATGCGTGAAAGAAACCCTGAAATTATTATCTGCCACTGATCTCACCTACTGAAATATTTTACTAACTACACTTCTGGTGAACAACCTATGTACAGCAGAAATGACACCAGAGAAAGAGAAATCACAAATACTAACACTCCAAATATGCAATTTGCTGCTCTTATGATACAGAAGGAAATGCACTGAAATCCTCAGATTGGCTGTGCAGTTTGCTCATATTTATACATGATTTACACCAAATAGACAGTTGCAAAGATGTGACAGAATGATTTTTATCAAATCAGAGCTTGACATAAAGAAGTTTCATATAGAAAGAATAATAAATTAACATAAAAAGATACATATTAATTGTATATCTGAAACATTTACATGTACAGTAGGCATCAAACATGCTGTAACCAGCAACTTTAGTTATCAAAACTACATCACTCTACTTGTTTGCTTTACACATGAAACATGTGCATAGAGGAAATTCAGGAAACCTATTGCAAGATGGCATTGAAATATTTAAATACCTGTGTCAAGTCTCAGCCAATCATCAGTGCTGCATTCATTGCTTTGGCATATTCTTTCACCTGTGGATATTAGTTTCTCAGTTTCAATCAAGTCCAAAGGCAGGGATATGTTCCACTAGACCAGGCTTCTCAAAACCCCATCCAATCTGGCCCTGAATGCTTCTAGGGATGGGGCGTGCACAACTTCCCTGGGAAACCTGTGCCAGTGTCTCATCACCCTCACAGTAAAAGATCCCTTCCTAATATTTAATCTAAACCTTCTCTCTTTCAGTGTGAAGGCATTTCCTCTTGTCCTGTTACTACGTGGTCTTGTAAAGAGTCTCTCTCTATATTTCTTGCAGCTCCCTTCAGGCACTGGAAGGCCACAGTTAGGTCACCCCAAAGCATTCTCTTCCCCAGGCTGGTCAATCCCAGTTCTCTCAGCCTTCCCTCACAGGAGAGGTGCTCCATCCCTCTGATGATCTTAGTGGCAGTCCTTCAACTGGTCAATATTCTTCCTGTGCTGGGGATCCCGGAGCGGGACGCAGCAATCCACGTGGGGTCTTGCCCTTGGTGAAGCCATGCTCAACATCTCAAATGACCTCCTGATCCTCCCTGTGTCTTAGCACAGCTTTTAGGAGGATCTGTTCCATGATATTCACAGGTACAGAGGGAAAGTTGTCAGGCTCTCATTTCTACCCTTTTTGAAGCCAGGTAAAATCTTTCAATATTTCACTCAGTGCCCTGAGATTTTGCCTGACTACCACAACTTTTCAAGTATCAGGGAGAGCAGCTTGGCAACTACATCAGTGAATTTCCTCAGGACTCTGGGATGCAGCTCATCAAGTCCCACAGACTTACATATATTCAGGTTCCTCTGGTGATCATGAAACTGATATTTAGTTTCAGCTGGGAGAACTTAGACCCCCCCAGTCCCATTTTGCTGTCCATCCCCTTGAGAGCTATGGGAAGATAGGTTGCCATTGAAGACTGAGGCAAAAAAAAAAAATTGAGTATCTCAAAATTCCTTCTCCTTATCCATAGTTACCAGTTTTCCAGCACTGTTTATGAGGGGGGGAGGGGGTCACCTTCTTTGGCCTTACTTTCCTTCCTTCCGCCACTTCCTTCCGCCACTTCCTTCCTTCCTTCCGCCACTTCCTTCCTTCCGCCACTTCCGCCACTTCCGACACTTCCGACACTTCCTTCTGACACTTCCTTCCTTCCGACACTTCCTTCCTTCCTTCCTTCCGACACTTCCTTCCTTCCTTCCTTCCGACACTTCCTTCCTTCCTTCCTTCCTTCCTTCCTTCCTTCCTTCCTTCCTTCCTTCCTTCCTTCCTTCCGCCACTTCCTTCCGCCACTTCCTTCCGCCACTTCCTTCCTTCCGCCACTTCCTTCCTTCCGCCACTTCCTTCCTTCCGCCACTTCCTTCCTTCCGCCACTTCCTTCCTTCCGCCACTTCCTTCAGGTTATCATACCTGAGGGACACCTTCTTACTCTTTATGTCCCTTGCCAATTTCAGGTCAGCATTGCCTTGGCCTTCCTCACTCCGTCCCTACCCAACTGAACCTAGAGATCTCTATACCCTTTCCAGGTCCCTGTTTTCACTGTCTGCATTTGCTTCTCTTCGTTTAGTTAGAACAGAAATTCCCTACTCAGCCATGCCAGTCTCTTGCCTTCCTTGCCTGAATTCTTGCTCCTGGGGATTGCCAGCTCTTGTGCTCTACGGAAAACTTCTTTAAAGATCTGCAAGCTCTGTTCTGCTCTCTTCTCCCTGAGGGCAGTTTTCCAGGGGATCCCATTGACTATCTCCTTGAAGAGCTAAATTCTGCTTTTCTTAAGTTCAGGGGCCTAACTTTATTTCTTAGCTGATTCACATTCTTCAGGACTGTAGTATCTGACTCCTACCTCTTTACAGGGGCACCATTACAAGGAATCTGTGTTACAGACAGTTCCTCAAAATAACTCTGTGTTCACTGAACTTTAAATTGCATAGTAAGGATGTACAGTCTGTAATGGCTGTTGTCAATTTTGCCAGTTACTATGAGCAACAGGGAGACCTTGTAAGTGTTCTTTGATATTCAAGATGATGGTGGAGAAGATCTTTTTTTCTTGGACAGTACCACCATTATGTGAAGCTCTAAATTCATTATTTTAGAGACACAGATCATACTTTGCTATTGACCAATGTATATATTAGAGACACGTTAGAAGTCTTTATGTCTGAAGACTGTTCAGGAAGAATTATGCTCCAGCTTTGTTTTGCAAGATGCTGTGTTTGTACCCGGGCAAACCTAATCCTTCACTTAAAAAATTGTAGATATATCTCTGTACACAGTTTGGCTTCAACTACACCAGCTATACAAACTTTGATGGAGCTGTGACTCAGAGAATATTAGCTTTGAGCCTTTTTTCATAATCAAGACACAGCTCTTTCCTCATCACAGATGGTGGTGGGTATTCTAACTCTCAGATTTACCACTGATTCATCTGAAGTTCACCACACTCTTATCATCTAACACTAATACTCCAACTTACTCAGTAAGAAGCTAAATCCACCTTTGTAGCAGGCATCAAAATGCCTTGGTAGTGAGGATGGAATGGCTGGAATTCAGCTAGAAAAAGACAGCAATAGGTCCAAGCAGCCAGACCTGAGACCTGCAGCACCACAGCCGTGACCCAGTCACACATGTCTACAGAAAGATGCAGTGCTTGTACTTTCATGAGTTAACACTTTCAAAAGTATGGAAGAACCACAGAGGTGAATCTTTCACATGCTCCACACTCCAGTTTTCATTTGTGACTGAGTTAAGGTTGCCAGAGAGGCACCATTGGAATTAAAATAATTCTATTAAGTAGAAAATAAAAGGGAAAGGTATGTGTTGACAGAGAGTCAGGAATAAGGAGTTTTATTATTTAAAAATCCCTAGGTCTCTAGGATCACAACCACAAAGATCAGGATCTTTTTGTGCTATTACTGTAGTCACATACAACAGAGTACATGTTGGAGAAATGGCAATTATTTAATTCTTTTAACTTGGACCTAAAAGGAATAAATACTGTGTTGAAATGCTTTATAATGCTCTTAACGGAACTCTCACCCTCTCTTAGTAACCACTTAAACCAAATTTCGAATTACTATTTTTCCTCAGTCTCACACTAACTCATACCATTTTTTTCTGAGCAGTATCTAATGCCACTGGGCAAGGATTATATCTCAAGCAAATATTCAATATCCTGAATAGATTCAACTTTGTTTCTGCTTCAGATTTATGTCCATGTGCACTGGCTGGCTGAATAACAGCAAGAAAAGGTGTTTGTCATTACAACAGTGTCTTTCTGCAGTACTAAAGTTAGGACTTTTGCATAGAGAAATTACCAAAGTAATTGCTGTAGCTGCACTGGATGTATAATCAAATAAACCACTACATACAACATTTTCGCTTTTGAGTATGAAAGAAAATTCATCTAGCTCTTTTCCACTATAAAAATGTTTTGTTGTTTTTCTTCTTACGGTGGAAGACAGCTTTCTGGCAATAAAAACAATTTTTCAAGACCATGAACTGGAAGAGTATTTCAACATTTGCAGTCTTACCTTCATCTAAGCATTTGGCAATGGTTTTAGCAATGCATTTTAGCTGATTTCAGAGACTTTCCGCAAGAGGGGTAATTATGTATGCAGTGGATGGAAAGTCTCCAGGTCCAAGAAACAAGTGTTATCTTTCAAAGGGACATAGACTGGAACAAACTAAGTTTTGAAAGAGCTGTCCAAACAAAGGATCTCTCTGCTGTCTGTTCAAACCACATGGGGAATGTCCCCCAATTAGTAAATGAGGTATTTTTTTCTTTAAATCATCTTAGATTTTGCACTAAGTATAATGATCCAACATTTCCCCTCTGATGGTATTTATTTGGTATTTTATGATGAGAAGTCATTCAGTGTACTTTGCAGTAGGTTAGAAGGGTTCCTGAGCCTGTCATTATTCCTCTGATCTTTTTCTTATCTTTGGTTGGTTTTTGCATTTATTGTGATGAGCAGTTAACTAGCAGGCTAACACGTACCAGTTCAACAGCTGCTCACTAGAGCATACGTTTCCTCACAAACAAAGCACAGCATGCAGCTTGCAGGTAGAACTGAAACGATGCCAACCCAGAGTTATTACACCATAAAACCTTCCTCAAATTTTTCTCCATTACGTACTTGAAACCTCTCAACTCTCCTATAGTTCCTATAGCATATTTCAGAGTATTTTCAATCCCAGAGTATGCTAGCAGGAAAGTTTAGATCATACCAATGTCCCAAAACAACCGACTGCCAACCCATTAAATAACTCTGAAGCATGACCTATATAACTGGCCTTATCATCACTTGTCTTGCAGAAAGCTCCTGCAACCTCTGTATCAGTTTGCAAGTCCATAGGGTTTCAGTTCAGAAAATAAACGTTGTTGTTCACTTTGCTATGCTCATACAAAAAAATGAGAGGAAACTGAAGGCCACAATAAACACTTCCTTCACCGACTGACTGGTAAAAAGATACCTTTGTGACAAAATGATGCAGTGCCTCCACACATCACATCTACCAACACCACAGTTTTCTCGTACGAGCATTCTGTTCCAATTCGGAAGGGTCTAATGGTATTTTATTACTGAAAGCTGAATAGCTTCAGTTTCATTTATAAATATTAAGGTTAAAACTTGTTTATGTATTTTGGCAACTAAATATACAGTTGGATTAATTTTCCTAAATCATATTAGCTCTAATGAGAATTCATTGTCCAGTTGTTGGAATAAGTCTAGCAAATGCTGGCTCTCTTACCAATTAACTCAGCAAGGGTCAGTTCTATCCACAGGTAAAAATGTAAGGAGGTCTATGTGAAAAGGTCCAAAAGTAAACAATATATTTTGAGTTCTGCAGTGTAAACAAAAGATTAGAATATGCTTCTGGCTAATACCAATCTGTTTGCATAGCAGAGAAACCTTGGATCTATATACAATATCGCTGAGTAAAAAAACCACAAAATGTCAAGTCATTAGCAAGCAATTTCAATTTATGAAACTGGCCCAGAGGGAACATAACTTTAAAAACAGTGCCCTTGTTCTGTAGATTTTGAATCAGGTTATTGATATAATGGTACATTAATATATCATGCAAAACAAATTCATGCCACAAATAGCCATGAAATTATATTAAACTACCCCATTCTATTTCTAACAAAGCCCAGGAAAAACCCTGCACTAAATATTTTTGACACAGTAGAACACACAATTCCAGAGAAATTATTAAACAAAATCCATTAGAAAAAAAACCCACTTCATTATTATTTAATTGAAAATTTATATAAACTGTCAGAGAAACTCTTCTTTTTCTGGGGCCATAAATTCCTGGACTGGTAACAGCTGAAGGTTGTTTAGAAGATGCTACGTCACACAGTGTTCACAGCAACATCCCTGGGAGTTAGAAGACCAATTCCCTGAACATGGTCAGTTTTGTTTTAAAGCAGGCTAGTGGATTGCTCTGCATTAGGCCTGGAGCACCATTACTTTTAGCCCCACCTACACAATTCATCTTGATACAAGCTGGTGACTTATTGTTAACCTCATTACCGGTACTGAGTTATTTAAGCACCTTGAGACAAGTCATTAATTACCTTAATAACTCATATAACAATATATTCACAGATCATATGTCATCCTAGATTACATTAATTGGTTTGTTTTACATCCACTTTAGAGAACACAAAATCATCCCATAACATAGCCTTCCTGACGTAATTTCTTCAAACACATAAGCTTCAATTCAACTTATAGGAACAATTTTCCATATTTTCTTCCTGTATATACTATAAATTAATATTGCTTCTGTAGCAGTGTATGAATGAAAACCTTTGTGTTTTCCTGAAATACAAAATCAGAAACATAAATCAATTTTGTTCCTACCACTATCTAAAAAGAAGAGCAATAACTATGATCACGTTATACACAGAATGTACTTACTCTGCTTACAGACACCCACTATGACTGCTGATGACATAAAAGCTAAAGCAGACAAGCATTTTTTGTTTCTTTATAGTATAGACTTTTAGTCTTAAGTCATCTTTTCTTTATATCAAACAGATTCTTGCCTCAATAAACTTTCGGTCCCTGTTCTCACCTTCTAAAATTTTCTGACTTAGATAACAAGGATGCTGAACTCGGAGCCCTAAAGAGGTTTTAAATTCTGCTTTGTTTTCTTCAGGAAGTATCTGCTTTCTCATAGCTCTCTAGCATAGCACTGAGCAGAGCACTTTAATCAACTGCAGAATGCTTTCAAGCTGTGGTGCCTATTTGGCACTGTCCTGAGACAGTGATTTGACAGCCTGCTATTTCTCAGCTTTGCTACCACAATTCAGTATTTGCAAGGCTCAGAGGGACTTTCAAAAGCCCCAGTCACACATGATACAGCTCATCAGCTCCTCACCAGGAACAGCAAGTCAGGTCTGTTCTCTCTTTTCTGCTGAAGTTTTGAACTCTCTTTAAGATTAAATCATTGTCTTGTGATATTATCAGTTATGGAGGTCCCACATCTCCCTCATAACTTTGCATAGTTTCCTAGGAGTCATACACGTCACAAGGAAGTAGGTTATCTGAAAAAAAACATATAGAATACAGTAAGCTCTTGCTCTAGAGCTCTACACATTGCAAAACAAGAATGTGGCCCACTAAAGTTGAGAATTAATCCACCAGGCCTGAATCTCATGTGATGTGCAGTGCAATGTCGCTCATGCAGATACAAAGCAGAGAGGGTAGGTGAGCGAGAGGGTAGGTGAGCACTGGGAGTCTCTGAAGCAAATGTTGTCCCATGATGGATCCTTCACACCTTCAAAACAGTGAGAAAGCAGGCACAGATGCCTAGAAGTCAATTTTGAGTTTTGGATAGCCTTCTTTTAGCAACAATTTTCCATGCTCATAGGTAAATTACTACTAAAAATACATCTTCTTCACAGGTAGTCTTACAATCATAGATTTCATTAGGTTGGAAAAAACACCACCATCAAGTCCAAACTAGTTAACCTGGCTATGCCAAGTCCACTACTAAACCACACCCCTAAGTACCACATCCACATGATTTTTGAACACTTCTCAGGATGGTGATTCAGCCCAGGCAGACTTTTTCAATGTCTGATCATGCTTTCTGTGAACAGTTTTTCCTAGTATCAAATCCAAACCTCTTCTGGTGCAACTCGAGGCTGTTTCCTCTTGCCCTGCTTCTGGTTGCCTGCAAGAAGAGACCCTCACCTCACCACATCCTCCTTTCAGGCAGCTCTAGAGAGCAATAAGGTTTTCTCTGAGCCTCCTCCTCTCCAGGCTAAACACCCCCAGCTCCTTCAGCCACTCCTCACAGGACTTGTGCTTCAGACCCTTCACCAGCTTCACTGACCTTCTTTTCTACAAATTATTCTAAATAAATAACACGGGATTGGTGCGTGCAGCACACAGCATATGTCTATACAGACATGCAACTTCAACATTATCAGTTGTGCTATGAAAAAGGTTTTTATCAGCTTTTAAAAAGAAGTCATTACCTGATAATTAATAAATAATTTGTGTTTTAAATTTACTGTGTGGCTTTGTTATAAGCATTTAAAGAGGTGGAGTTCAAAAGAAATATTTCACACAAGAGTTAAGATACAAATAAATTCTTCCAAAATAAGGAATTCTTACAAAATGAGATATTTTCAAGCAGCTATAAAATTAAAAAAAAAAAAAAGAAAATTCCAGTGTCCTTTAAGAACTACAGGATACTTTGCATTATCATGCTAGAATCATTACAGAGAAGTACACTGACTTCCCGTCAGCAAATATAATTTATTTATGAGCAGGGTTTTTTTTTTTTCCCCTACTGTTGTACCCCAGCATTGTTCTAGGCTGTTAAATAAGCTTCCTGAGTTCAGAAAACACTCAGAAAAATTTCAGAACATTTTATTTCAATAAATTAACTTTAAAAAAAACAGCAACAAAAAATAAAGGCTAAAAAAAACCCCCTACGGTATTCCTTTCAAGAAATAATGAACTTTTTACCATGAAAAAGCATAGGATCTCAAAATATTCCTGTACTTATCCTTTTCCACATTTTGCATTCCAGATTGATGCTCTTTTTGGCTTATGAAACAGGTTTCTTTTATGCTGGTTCAGCTGGATTTATAGTTTAGGAAAAAAATATTAAAAATTACTACCTCCAAATTCAAGGGACAGTCTTGTATTGAAAAAAATTGCATATAGAACTTTATCTAAGTGTTTCAAAAAAAACACACCAAAAGTGGGTAGTCCTCACAAAATGTATCACTGGAATCAATATTGGAATATCAGAATTTTGATCTTTCTATCACAGATACATTTACACATGGGCTATCACTGACTTTCTGATCTGTACAAATGCCAAAGAAAAGGAACAGAGTAGTCACATCTGCCACAAATCAGAAGAAAAATCCAACTACCATCTTTTAGAGTAAACATAATGTAGTCCATGCTCACCTTCGACATGCTCAAGTACTGTATACCTTAGAAAAGATTTTCTTCAAATACAGAAATTACTGATCTATCTTGAAGGTAAAAAGTCAAACATACCGGAACATGACATAACTATGTCCAAGTTCAGCAAAGAAGTAGGGCTTATAACATAATTCAACATGCCAGACGTAACACTATTATCATCTGATTGGTCAGTTTGCTCACACTGTCAAGTGAGATACAAACATGCAGCATGTAACTGGCCAATGCAGTGCATGAGAATATTCTGTGCTGATCACAAGAAGCTCTCCTGGGACCAGATTTATATCTTAATTTGTACAAATAAACAAAAATGAAAAGCAAACTAGTGGAAGATGCTGGATCACAAGCAAGATTGTCACCTCTGTTATTCTTTGCATTAGAGACCAAACCGACCAGGCCAAAGGAGAAGCTGGTACTGACAGCTCTGGGACAGCAGCACCCTAAACTGCCAGGCTCTCCTTCATTTCCCTCGGGGAAAAGCTGCCACGCCCAATCTGTCCCCACACTACATAATGTGAAACCTAACTCTTCCCCAAATTCTTTCTCCCTTCCTGTCTGGCATTTCACAGGTGTTTTGCTTAGCATACATAACTTTATTAAATGTCATGACCCACAGTGCATGATCACCCTGCCCCCTGCCCTCCAAGTCTGTTTCTGGGGACTACAGCAAATGCCCCACCGTCCTCTCTCTTAGCACTCAGGGTCACCACGCACAGGCTGAAGGACAGGAGACCCCAGGTCCCTGCTACCTCAACAGAGCAAGAATAGAACATACTCCCACTGGTTTCCCTGAGAAGCAGGTGTCACCACATTCTTAAGAGGGAGGACAGTTTTTACACTAAACTCCTCCTACCATTTGAAAACCAATGTAATATTTACATTCAAGTACAGAGGTCACTGCCTGTCAAAACATCTCACTTTACACTGCTGTCAGCGCAGCTTGACATATACGCCTGTGAAAATACAGGCACAAGTGAACTAACAGTTAACTTCTTGCTAGCTGTGTATTAATGTGCAGGAACTCCCATATTTACCAGAAATCCAGACACATGAACAACATACAAAACAAGTAGTTTATGTGAGTTGTTCTTTTTTGATCAGAAATTGGTTTCAATACTAAGTAGATCTAAGATGCTGTAAAATTATTAAGGTGATGTTGCCTGGATACAATTTTTTCCTATTTCATTCCCAAGCAACTTTAAAAAAAATCTAGGTTAGCTTTGTTCTAGTTGTCCAACTGAAAAGTAAAAATTTCTTAAGTAATATAGCAGTTGTCTTAACTTGAAGATATGTATTCTTTGATTTATATGTATATGATTCTTTGATATATATGAATAAAAATTTAAATTTATTAAATAAATATTTTAGATTTATAATAGTATGTAAGTTTATAATAGTATATAACCATAATGAATTTTTAATATAAAATTGTATTTCTAATAAGTTATTTGCAATCTAAAATTTTTTCTGAAATACTGTCACTATAGTTATTGTTAAAGTACTATTTAATTATATTTCAGAGACATAAAAACATAAACTAAACCACATGCATAAAATTGTTTTGCAGATAAGGAAGGTTTTATAGATGCATTCAAAAATACAAAACATGGCACAATTAGTTTTTCTAAGTAATTTTAATTTAGCTCCTAATATTCTCTCTGCATATATCACTAAGGCATATAAACTTTTACTATTTTTGAACTAGTTGCAGTTTCATTATCATTTTTTTATTCACTATATAGAATGGGCAGCATCACCTTAAAAAACCTATGGCTTTTAGTTTGTTTCTGCTCTACTATGCAATCTGTACAGAACTGTCTTACAACAAAACCATAACCTGCATAAAGATAAAATTCTTCAAAACATCATTTCCTACCATATTAGTTATTACCTGAAAGCATGTTTGAATTTATTTTGATAAAAACTCTGTAGAAAACCCTATTTTTTTAAATACTTGCTAAACACAGTCCTGATATTATTTTAATCTGGTATTCACAGATTGGCAAGCATACATGATCATAAACACCTTTGCTGTTATGCACATAGCTTAAACCCTGCTCACAGAATGTTTAGGGTTTTTTTTGCTGTACAGTAGTAGCGACAGGGGCTTCAGAGTTTCACTCAGACATTTCTAACTGCATTGCTGAATACTGATGGTGCTCAAGAGAACATCACTCATCTAAATACTGCCCCACATGTCGTCAGGGAAAACACATCTTCAGAAAATGTGCGTAATTTAATTCTGAAATACTTAAAGATAGGTATCATAAGACATCTCAATTATTCCAAATGACTGCAGTGAGAACTATGCAGTTAAAGATCAGAACAACTCAGACGGGGTTAAAAACATGTGCATCTTTCAAGAAAGTAAAAAAAAAGTCTATTTAGTTGTTTTACAAATTCACCAGTTCTAAGTACAAAGGATGATCAGGAGCAAAAAATGGAGAAACAGAAAGTAAAAAAAACAGAGAAATAAGCAAAAGAAAGGGAGAAAATAAAGAAAAGTAAGCAGAATGAGAAAACAAAACTGAAAATAGAAAGAAATAAAAAGAATAATTCACAAAACATGCCCTGTTTAATAGACCTTACTTGCACAGCAGTGTCTTTATCTACTGTTTGATGGAACAAGCACAGCAGTGACAACTAGTTTCCTGAATTGCAGCTTGCAGCTAATTTGTTGCATGACCTAGAAAAAGTAGTCTTTAATGAAGTCATAAGTAATTTTACCATACACATTAATATTTCATCCAGTCACACGCAGTGTACGTCCAGTCACACAGCGACAGACCCTGTACTGCACCCCCAAGAGTGAAGGTTGTCATGGCTACTGCTACTTCAAAAGTCTTGACTTCTTATGACTAACATCTTATGTTTAAAAATAATACTGTGACAAAATATATAAGAGATAAAAAAAATACATCTTTGGGCATAGTGGTATGAAAACACAGTAAAAATATGGTGGTTTTTTTTTTTTAATTCTAAACCATTTACAGTCATACAATATAAAAAAAAACTTACTTGGATTATTTTTCCATGCATCTAACAAAAGCACTCCTTAATGCCCTTAAAAAGACACAATTTCTAAAATCATGATGGTTCACAGTTAATGTCCATTTTTAATAAGATGCCCTCTAAATTGAAAATTATCACAATTAAAATAGGTGGTACTGAATGATCTGGTTAAGGTAACAATTACTTACACATACAAGAACATCTGATTGATTTTTTTTTTAATGCCATACTGAGATTTTATGAGTTTGTGAAAATCTTGTTAAATTGAGAGCAACAAAATCAAAACTAAAATAAAGCTAAAAGGAAAAAAAAGGGAAAAAATTGTATTTCCTCAACTATGTTGCTTTCACTTCATACAATAGGAGTACTTTATTCTATTTTTGGCATGAGGACTCAACTCTGCTTACGCAAGATGAGTCATGGGGATGTCTCCCTTATGGAATTGCCAATTTTGGAGCCCTCATTACCTTTTAATGGAATACGTAAAAGCTTGCTACACACTACAACATTGAGGTACATTACTCTATCCTACGTCTTGACCCTAATTTACCTTCAACTCTTTTCAATGCACATTTCTTCCTCTTAAAGGTATTATTAGCGCATCCACAGTCAGTAAATTGAGGGTTTAGAATCTGAGAGTTCAATTCCCAGCTGAAGTTCTGTGAGACTCCATCTCCTGTGATACCAATTTCAGTTGTACTATTTCTGCATCAGTTGAACTCTAACAAAGTCTCAGCTGGAGAGAACCTAAACCCACTTTTTCAGTTAGGCTGGTAACTATTTATGCTATTTTATTTTTGTTCCTTGCTGAGATTTTCCCTTGCCTTCCTGCTGAAGGTATGTTCTGCAGAACAATGAGTAAGAGCCGTGCAGAAACATTTCTGTGAGTTTTGGGGGGCTATCTTTGAGTATTAAAGGAAAGGTCAAGACATTTCTTCTCTGCTTCCTGGTCTGCAGTGGTTTCCAAACCAAAATCAAAATGATTATCTAGCTCTAAGAAGAGTCTGTCTACCATATGTGGCCGCAGTATTTATAATATTCAATGGGATTTTAAACTAGCTGAGCTACAATTACTTAAACCAAACCAAAACAAGCCTTTCTTTAAAGAGAGTATTTTCCAGAAATATTGTGGATCTGTGACTAAACATATATATAATTTGCAGGAAATTTACATAAATAATTATTACTCAATGGATGTACAGCACAAAACTACCAATTTTTGAAACGTGTTAGGATATTATGGCTGCTAGACATCTGCAGTAACCATTATCTTTGTTAGAGACATATTGAATATTAACATACAGAAAAGCCAGAGGATACTACTCAACAAAGATGAACATTTTGAGGTGAAAACAAATCACTTGAGGTCAAGGTTTTGTTAAATTTGTAGATGCATGTTGGACTTTACAGGAAGGTCTACCAGAACTATCTAACTTCAGCATTAAAAGGCTGAAAAGCAGCTGCACTTCTGAATATGATTTATGATATGATTAATGGAACAATTAACCTGAAAATGCAGTATGCTTTTAAAAAAATGTTTGTACTAGTTGCTTTTTTAAGCTGTGGAGGCTTGAAACTATTCCATGCAGAAGCTATGTTTCCTTTTTTGTTCTGTTTTCTTCTGGTTTAGGAGACAATGCTCAAAAGCACAGAAAAAGAGACATACTAAATAAAGGTGCAGCAAAGGCATATTTCTTCATTGGTTTAGGACTCTTAGCATCTTATATCTTGATAAATTTTAATACTTACACATTTTAATTTCTGATCAGGATGTTGCAGTTACCAACTGTATCAAAAGGGCAGCCTGTTCAGTATACATCTATCTTCAGATTGATCAGCTTTAATAAAAGCTAGGCATGTAAATGTTCCTGATACAAACAGCAAATGAGAATCCTAAGAGCTAACTTCAACTGCTACTCCTGACTTTGGATGAAGGCAAAGGGTACAACGCAAAGTTGATTTTGACCATAATGTTTTTTACAACTTCAGCAGCACTGTACTATGTTCATTCATTATCTTAAATGATCATTTGGTATTTGCTCCTCACATCAGTGCAAAATACCTTTAGATATCATTGAAAGACTATAACAGTGAGTTAAAACATTACTTTGTAAGAATATAGAGCACAGGAAGTGACTGATAGATCACAGGAGGGAGAGGACAGCAGACAAACTGGGTCCAGACACCCCATGGGAATACTGAGATCTGGAACTCAGGCCCCCAGAGATTGAATTTGCCTTTACTGCAGTTACCCTTGGCAACTGCAGTGTGACTATGCAGCTCCATCTGGTCCTAGTGAAAGTAACTGCACTGCAATGTCCCATTCCACTGTCTGGCTTGGGTGCTCCTGTAAAGTGCAATAGAGTTTCCGGGTCCCAAATGTCCCATTGCAGCAGTAAAATCTTAGCTGCTTTTTCAATCTGCTAAGACCATATCGACCTAGAGATACTGTCATTCTCAGGATCCCGCCAGAACAAACATGAACAAGGCACCCAAAAACAAACTAACTTCTCTGGGACACATTAACTCAGATACTCACTATGTAACAGATAAGAGGAGTTTGCATCCTAATTAGCTGTGAATGTCCTGACAAGGAAGAGCCATCACCAAAATAGTTCTTCTTTCCAGACGCAATTATCTGGACAAAAATGTGCCAGTTCATAGTGGCTATTATTGATGGTAAGGCTGTGGGTAGATCTGCACTTACTCCATGAAATGTGCATTTTCTTGTTATTATTCACACCTACATTATCTTTTTTAAAAATGTCAAGAATTCAGCTGAGGCAAACTGTCTCAGAAAGAGATCATATTGGCCATGGTCCCTGTCCTCATTAAAGGAAAAAACCCACCACAAAGCAAAGTGCTGCAGCAGCTGGAACTCACGGCCAGTAGCAGAATCTAGCGACATGCAGCCCAGGCAAACTGCTGTCCTCCTCATCTAAATCCAGAGTCAGCTTCAAGGATGCTGACTGCTGTTCAGCTGAGTTTTCAGCCAGCCAGCCATTTGAAATACATATTAAAACATTCCTGGCCATCTAGGTAAGCCATCTGCCGTCTGCAGGAGTAGGGCACTGTGCTTTGCAGCTCTAGAAAGACCTTGTACTTACACTGGTGTGATATAGCTCCCAAGGATGTCTTGCTCAAAGGAGATCTGATGTCATCACCTCCTCTATAAAGGATGAATGACAAAATACCTGTTTCACAGTTATTCTTTCTTAATGGCTCCATATGGAAATATGCCATTCATCATAGTAGCCAGCCAAAATGGAAGCCAGTGCTTGAAGTACAAATGTAATTCATTTATGATATATAATACAACACCACAACAGCAGATATTCTTTTCATTATCTACTCACTTGCATTTAAAAGATGAGACATAAGATGCTTTTCAAATTTCCCATAAATTTCCTTTTATTGTGGAGTAACACACTCAAAATACAGTGCAATAGGGGAAAAACAAAATAAGGACATAATATGTAACAGCAAGATGTGAAAAAGCACCACTTCCTAGTCCTCAATGTTTTTCAGAAGATAGGTATTTTAATTTTTCCTTGAAAAGAAACAGATTAAATCTTTCTGCTAAAGACAGATCCAAAAGAAACAATACTTATCAAGACTCCCTATCTGCATTACATTATCTTCATACCATGCTCTCCTGTGATATTCCATGTGATAAAATTACTCAACTGATTTGTTTAGGAATATTTGGTCTCTTTAAAAAACAAGTAAAAATTTTTGGTAACAGGTGCTGATACTCTCCAGTGGTCTAGAGAAACAGAGATACAATCTTCCATTACACAGCCTTATGTCTTCATCATAAGGCAATTCCTATGATCATAGTCTGTCATTGCCACCCTCAAGTGGCACAGTCCGTAAGGGGGGTAGACATTACTCATGTTCAATTTCAAAGAGACTGAATTCTTAATGAGTTCTCAGTGCCTAAATTAGTTAATTGCAAACTCATTGATCCAGTTCATGATCATAAAGAAAAACCAGAGAAAAGAGAGTGGTCCTTCTTTCATTTGTTGAATGGTTATTTTTACAAAGTTTTAAGGTAGGAACCAGGTTCAGAAGTTATAAATATTACAAAGAATCATCCAAGTCGGACATATTTTATTGCTTCTGTTTGTAATGGATGATACATGAATAATCAAATGTAAGGTTAGGTACTTGCAAATTCTATTTTTTTTAAAGCAGGTGGGGAGATAACTGGATGTCAAGAACCATTCATTGCTTTGGTTCTATCAGAGACATGAAGTTTCACAAAGTACAGTTTCCTTCTTGGAAGATACTTCTTAGGATTGTATTCACTCAGTGATTAAATGAAATAAACATGAAGAGTATTACAGAATTTAATTAGCAGCTTGACATTCTTAACACAAGCTGTTCACTTACACGCAACGTCTGTTTATTTGGAAAGGAACAAGAGCGTTTGGACATTTTACCAGGGATTTTGATTAACACAGATGTAAGTAGCTGAGAGATAATCACACCTCCACTTGCATTCTTATGTCTGTCCCTTTCCTCTGAAAACAGATTTTATCAGGCCCATGGTACTCTTTAAATAAAACTTCTGTTAGAGTGATTATGCCTGGTGCAAAGTTTATGCAGCTTAACTGAAACAGTGATAAATGCGCAGGTTGTCTATGTGATCATGACAACAGTATCAGAATGGAAAAGCCCAATTTTTTAACAAAACCAGGAATTAGTAAGAGTACTTCCTTTCTCTTTCTTTCTCCATATGCAATCTCTTTAAATTGAAGGTTGAAACATTATTAGCAACATCAATTCCCCTGTTAAGTTCTTTACAAGTCCAGGAGGGTAAAACTGGCAGGCTAGTAATCTTTCTTTCATTAACCTATTCTGCTTTTTAACTCTACAGATGAAACTGTAAAAGCAATAACTACATAAGAAGCATTTTCACTGCCTGCACATCAGCAGCAATGATATACCTTTACTAAGCAAACCATGTTTATTAGGGTTTTCTACATACACATAAATTAATCTCAGTAAGGCTGTGTCCAAAATCCTAAGAGAGCTCTGCATGACCCATTTTCCCACTAAAAGCATTAAAAAAATAGCTTTTGATTTTACTCATTTAAAATGCACATCCCATACAAATGATATTTGCACAGGAGAGCCAAATAAATAGCCTATACCATTGCCTCAGTTTCCTCATCCTTGAAAAGAGGTAAAAATCTTTTAGACACTGTCACAGGAGGCCCTATAAGAGAAAAGTACTATTCCTCTATGAAAGAGTATTGGCTCAATTAAATCTCCCAGTCTCCTTTGATGCCATTTTCTCCACATTTCTCATTATTTAAAAACAGCCTTTACAAAAACGATTGCACATGATTTCTAGAACTTTGCAAAGTGGTGCAGCACATTCCTCTCAGAAAAAGAGGAAAAGCAGTCGAGTTCTACTTCTGAGGCCTTGCTACACCAGCATGATAAAAGAGCATAGGAAAGATATATATATTCCTTGCTTGACTGTTTGACAGACAGGGTACCTTTTGGGCCACAGGATCTGGACACATTGATGCATATTCTGTAAACTGACTTCCCTCCTTGTCTCACTGTCCTGCTCATATACAGCAGCAGATATCACCAGAACATGTCTGACCTAATCACTCTAAATGCACAGGCTTAACTGTCGACAGCTGGCCTAGGACACAGTCAGCATTTAAATATTGTTGTGAGGAAGCCAAAACATCCCATTTCCTTCCCCCCACCCCAAACCTCAGCACTTACTACTAAAACCCGCTTGCTTTACCCCTACAGATGCTAGTAGGCCCTAGTGTCCTGTGAAATAAACTATTTATAGCGCTTTACTGAAGAGGAAAATGTACTGATTCACTTATCTGGAGACCACTTGAAGCTCCACTAACACCCATATGCACCAGAGTGAGCTCAATTTTCAAACTACAATTTTTGTTTGTTCTTCCCGCGTGTCACCGTCCACCTACAGCCAGGGTTCTATTCCATTTGCAGCTTTCCAAACTCTCAGAGAATGTTTAAGGGAAGGAACTACAGAAAAAAAAAATCAGTAACTGTGCACATCTATGGTTTATGTCAGGTCTTTAATTATAATACTAACCCATAAGACCGTTTGCAGAGTCTTGGTTAGCATTAAATTAAAATTTGGTATAACAGAACTTATATGGCAGTAAAATAACTTAAGCCAGAGATCTTACAAATGTTGACTCACTGCTCTACTCTCAGTCCCTAGACAAATCTGCCAAATCCAATATGGAGAAAACAGGTAGGAGAAGATCACATCTCACAACCATGTCTCCAGTTACTCAAAAGATCACTTGTTTGTTTTTAAGACATGATTCAGAAATAAAGTAAAATATTCCCACTCTAGTGACTGAAAGACTGTTAACAAAAAATAGGAGGTAAAGACAATGAACATTACTACTCTTAAGAAGAATTCTTTCATTTTCTGAATGAGTGTTTCAGGTCCTAGTAAGACCAGTGGTCCAAGGAATCCACTACAAAAAGAAAGATGACATTCCCAAAGTGAGTATGAGACCAAATCTTCTTACTGCATGGAAGGCATGAAGCATTTACTAATTCAGACAGACAAGAGTCAAGTTTTTTAACCCCTGCTCTTCTGAATTATAGAATTATAAGCAAAGTGCTCAGTGACTAAATTGCCTAAAGCTTAGAATTCAGCTGGTTGGTTGTAGAAACAGAATCAAAGTCCCTGACAGACTGTAGTCAATAAACTAAAGACTAGGTGAGACAAGGATTTAAAAGCCAGTAAAATTTTGCAGGCATTCTGGCCCAGGAGTAGGCAGAATAGAATTTTTTAAGATTTAAATTTTGAAATTTTAGAGACAGCTTTCAGCTACATCTGCTTTCAGATACAGCTGCAAAGGCAAATGGCCTTCAAAACATGTAACATTACCGCGTGTTTGTATGTACTCCAGAAGCGAATCTGTCTCAGTTTATCAAAAAAAGCCTGATATTTTTAAGTAAGAAAAATCACTGCATTTAGGATGTCAAAAAATCCAAACTATAAAGGATAATTTTTGCTACCTTACAAAGTCAAACAACAATTGCACTGTAAGCATCTCCTAATACCGTCACGCAGCACCTTCCCAAAACCTAGCCAAGAAGTCCTATTATATAGAGAATGTCAAGATACTTCCATACCCTCAGAGAAGGATAAACCTGTGTAGTAATAAAACTTGCTTATAAACTAATGATCTGTTATCCCTGATGTGCTCCAAATGAAAAATACAGATGGCTTTTTTTCATTACTGATCTTTGTGCTCATCAATGCCTGAGCACATGCTCTTCAGTCAAAGAAAATAAGACTGACCTTACTCTAAGAAGTACCCAAACATCAAGTGTCAGGCAACTGTGGCTGACTCATCTTCTGACTGGAGGAAGAAAAAGTGACATGATTTTAGCCAAAAGAAGTGATGACCTATTGTCCAAGACCAGTGCAAACTGCATCCAGAAAGATCAGGAAAAATCAAAGGGGAACCAGCCTAATGAATGAGACAGGGTTTTTTTCTGTTCTTAGTCCTCAATACCAAAACATCCAGAGTATGTATTGCTTCAGGTTCCATTGGATCTGCATTATAAACCATTGTGTATTATCAAATTCCTAGGAAATCCTAAATTTTTACTCAAACCTTATGCTTAAGTGGACAGTCTGCTCTATTAGCAGTTTGAAAGCAGTATTTTTACCATCTTAGATGGTAAAAGAATTTAGATGGAGAAAACTTAGATAGAGAAAGAATTATAAGTATTTAACCCTTGAAATGAAAAATACAACAATTTAAGAAGATGCATTGCTATGAGGCCATTATAATGTATCTTCCAGTGAGAAATTCCGACTTAAGAAACGGTATAGTAAGCAGATGAGTGTCAGAAACAGGAATAAATAGGAAACGGGTGAGATAATTTATTTTAAGTAACCCAAAGGTAAGCATACTCAGAATGACTCGTTACAAGCCTAAGTACAGACCTATATGCATCCCAGCTAGCAGCTGTTGTCTGCTTAACACAGCAGCTAACAAAAAACTTGAAAGCTTTTAGCGAGACGAAACATGCTAGTTTGTAGTGAGACAATGATTTACTGTGGGTTACAACATTTTAATTAAATTTATTTTTTATTTGTTGAAATACTGCCATCAGCCAAGCAATAAACTCCATATCACCTTCTCCACAGCACATTTTTATTTTGCTGGATAAAACTCTAAATATCTAAAAACCACACTTTATTTTAGTCTAAAAGAATTAATTACTTCATAACAAGTGATGGATTCTCTGATATAACTTACAAGTATGGTAAGTCATTTCCCTCCTAACAGAGTAGCCATGGCAAAAAGTTTCTTACTGTAGAGCACAGAGATCTGTTCTGGAGTATCCTTAATGTTTCAGACTTTTTCCTCCTTTTTCTTAATTCAAAATGAACATTTACCAAAGTCTCTAAATGGTAGAAAGTGTGGATCTCAAAGGAGCCTAGAAAAGACTGTATCAGATGATACAAGGATGTTTTGAATCTGTAAACTTCACAATACTTCACAGCAGTAAAAATGTCTATTTCTTCCTTGCTTTTCAATTATGATTTGTGTCTGAACAAAAAGCCCAATGAAATAACCATGTTTCCAGTGCCCCTTTAAAAAACAAACAAGCAAACAAAGCAAAAAACAAAACAAACAACAAACAAACAACAACAACAAATAACCTACAAAATTAAAAAATTAAGGATAGAAAAGCCCAAAAGTTTTTTCTATAGTTTTCAGGAACTACAAAGAAGCTTATGCTTAGTTGTTTAAGCAGTTAAAATTACTTATCCAGCAGATATCTTGCAGTATTCCCTAAAGTTTTCACAGTTTCATCACATTATGTTATATAATGAGGGATTTCATTAGTATTACTTCTGTCTATATTTTTCTTTGCAGAAAGTGGTAAAAGACTCATTTTAGAGGTACAGTGGATGACATCCAAGCATAAGTGCAAATAGGATTTCAAGATGAACAACTGTCATCCCACTAGTTTTACAAGTGGGAAAGTGGGGGAAAAGATGGATGATTTGGTTTGCTCTTGGATATAAAATCAGCAGCATGCTATTAATAGATTACAATATTAAGTGCTGAAAAGAAGTTTTTCCCATTAGCTGAGGTTTTTTCTTACCTGTGTCTGAATAAAGCAATGGATAGATATATCTCGTGGCAGATTTCAAATCACTTCATCCAGGTAACTTAAACAATTCTGTACTCAAAATAACACTACATTCCCTCAAAATACCCAGGTTCCAACATCCAAATATGTTTCCAAGTACTTGAATACACTTGACCTGAGTATGGGAATGCAAAGGTGAAAGATACACTCATTGACTTTGTGACTTTTGCAGGTAAATCCAAAGCCATCGTGTAAAAGAAAAAAATGGGCTAGTCTCTTTTTATGTCTCTGTTTCTGTTATTGTGCAGAAGATAAATGCAGAAATTACAGGATGGCAGACATTGAAAGACATCTGCATGACACACTATTTTAGCAGCTATTATGTTTTAGGAAAGCAGAGATGACACAGTCATTAATTGTCTGCATATATTGAAAAACAAATCAGCAGCAAGGAAAAGAAAATACAGTAAAATACTATGTCACAAAAGTGATGTTTTCACCACTTTACCAGGTGATTTAAACTCAGAGTTGCATGTTCTCGGATAAATAAATTGTCGACAGTTTTTCTCAGTTACTAAGTGGCAAGGTTCTACTGAAGCAAATTGATCTGCTTTCTGTATAAAGATTGATAAAAGGCATTACTCTGCAAAAAGAAAAAAAATATTTACTAGTGTTTTAATTCAAAAGACTTCATTAAGAAGTAACATTTGCATAATTTTCAAAGTATCATCTTCATCTTTCCCTGTCTTGAATTTAATAGAACTAGTAGACTTGAGGAATGAAGCTACTTTTACTGTCTGACAATTACCTTAAAATTTTCATAGTAGCATCATTACAAATATAGTCATATCTTCACAATCTTCTAGATAGAAAACTCAAAAAAGGTGCTATGGTGTCCTTAAGAAATAAAATCTAAGAGCCTCATACAGCCCCACCTTCTCTGGAAGGCCCTTTAAGCAAAGTAACTCACAGCATACCAGACCATACCCATTTTCACACAACTTAAATCTCACATGAGAACTTAGCCCATAGAGGAAAAAACAGATCTGAAATATACCTCCTGGAGTTAAATTCCCTGAAATTTTCTGATCATAATTTTTTATATTTAATATAAGAAGTTAAAATTTTACTTCAAAAGCTGACAGTTCTTGTCAAAGTGAAGTTTACCTAAGAGTTTTAGTCTTAGGAAAAATAAAAAACTTAAGCAGAAATGGAGTTTATCACAAGTACGTCAATTCTGCTTGATCCCATCTACCAGCTTGACTGAAGATGGTCTGTAAATTATCTTCCAGAGAAGATCACTGACCCTGCACTAAGTGACAAAAACAGATTCCTGCCCTCCCACCAGCCAAAAGTTCAAAATACAACCTCTATTCAAATGCTGAGGGGGGTAAAAAACCCCAAAACAACCAATCTTGAAGAAAGTTGTTTGTGTCTGTAAAAGAGTCACATCCCAAGCTCTATAATCACCATGTATTCTTTGAAGTAAAGAACACAAACTGTACTACCGTAAAGTGGAAAACCTGTATGAGTCATCATCTTCTAACTTCTCCTCTGGCTGTGGTTTTAATTATGATGAAACACAAATTGGAATTTTAGAAATAAGAAGGGAAAACATCCTCTTGTGGCCCTGATTTATATGCAGGTTAAAAATTTAACAGAGTGGAAGAGTCAAACTTTGCCAATAACTAGAAGTCATCACTAACTGATAAGGGACTGACATGCAATCCACAGAGTTCCTGCTATAAAACATAATTTCAAAATGAAGCTCCATTGAGAAATCTAAAATGAAGACAAACCATGGGAAAAATCCTTTCAAGAAATTAACAGACAGGAGCTTAGGAAGACTACAAAAACCATTCTAAAGGAATGTTCTTTTAAACTGCATATACTGCAGGTGAGATATGAGAAGGCTGGAGAAACATTTATTTATACACATGGTAGATTTCACGGACTCAAAAATTAAAATAAAAAAAGCTTTTACATTTTTAAGTCTAGAAAGCCTGCAAAATTATTCTAAAACATGGACTTTCTGGAATTCCTCAAAATCTGTGCTTTAATTAAAAAAATGGGAATTATTTGGAGACTATGTTCCATTTTGATACCAGCAGACACAGAGAACCAGAGAGGGAAGGGAATGGCATCTTTAAGACATCAGTTTTCCAAGAATTTTGTTTTTGGCTAGTTGCAGAGATTTCAAAATTTATCCTTTCTTTTTTCATCTTCTTATTTTTTTTTCTTTTCTTTTTTTCAAATGAGGAGAATTTTTTAAAGTTTATTCCCTAAGGAAAAAAAACCAAAAAACTAAGGACCTATGAAGAGAGCATGTAAAGAAAAGCTCTCAAGATGAGTGGCAAAATCATAACACATTAAAATTAGATGGCCATTGAATTAACTTTACCTATGTGGCCCAGATCATTAATCAAAAATTAATTTTTCCAGTACTGTGAGGCACATATCAGAGTTTTGCAATTTCCCTTTCACAGGCATGGATAATCCCCAGGAAGCCTTTGCCGAACACATGCTTATTCCAGAAGCTGCAGCAGTTAAATAACAAGCTAAGACAGCTGGGTTCAATTTAGGTTGCAGATTACTCATACACGCAAAAAGATAACCACTGTAAGGCTGGTGAAAGCCACAACTGCTGCCATTACTGAGCCCCGCTGATATGTCCAGCTTTTTTTCTGTTTAGAACATTAAGGAAATATTTCTAAAAGACTACTGTTTTACCGTGGAAAAAAGACACTATTTCTAAACAATTCTTTATCAAAAATAATTACCATTCTTAACGCCCATTTTAATCTCTCTTAAGGCAATTAAAAGCACAGAAATTTTACATTCTTGACTTTTGTAGAGCACACCTTGTCTATATTTTACTCTGTAACTGTTATTTCCCATCTAAAATCAATGTATATGGTGAATAGACTTTGTGAAGGAGCAATTGTTATAGACAATGGTATATTTTTTTTTCTTATGTAGATCAAAAATATGTTCTGGTAGGAAATGAGTTTACTTGAGACACATCCCAAGCTCTATAATCATCACGTATTCTATCAAGTAAAATAGATGTCTCCAAATCTATGTACTTCCATTTTCTAGCTCTCTCAATTTCAATGTCTATTGCATCCTTCCCTGTGAGAAATCTCAAAAGGTTATACACTGGCTTGCACAAAAGCAGCAGAAGATTCACTGTCGTATTTTCAGTGGGATATTTGAAAAAATCTTTGCTCAAAGTACAAGTCCTAGAGTTTGCTATGAGTCCATCAACTTTTTACAACAATCTTCTGATTTCAGCGAGATTTGTCTTTCAGCATCTTAATACAGTAGGCAAGATACCAGATTCTGCTCATGGTAAAATGAATTCTCATGGTAATAGCAGAAATAGCTCATGGTAAAATGTGTTCATTGATTACTCATATTAGATTACAAATATTTTCCACATGTCTATCTTCACTATACATTTTAACTTATCGAGAGTCCACTTTAGTGTGTAGTCCTCATCCTGTCACAGGTAACACTTCAGAATATTTTGACATGGAAAAGTCAAAAGAAAGAAAGAAAAGTACCAATACTGTTCCAAGAATATCCAAGTGTGTTACTGCAGTTTAATTTATTTGCAGAAGATATTTACAAATGCTGGAGTGACTGAATAAAACTATTGCATGGCTAAAGCAACAGTTCCGCACAAAAATGTGGCTCCTGTAACTTGATCAATGCCTACGTGATGTCACCTATTCTAATATGGACAGAACATTTTTGTGACATCTTGAGCTTCTTCTTTAACTTTTCACATCTTCACTGCTTACTCATCTTTCACTTTTTCATGCAATCATGACAGCTACTTTTGGAATATCTTATTTGTAAATCTTATATCTCCATGCTTGCATACTGATAACTTGTATTCAAAGCATCAATTAATAACATTAATTAATAAGCCAGTACCCTAAGAATCAGAGTAGAGAGTCCGTGACAAGTTAGAATGTCACTTTAGCGCAGCTGCAGTTTGCAAAGTTTCCATATATTCAGAAATGGAAACAAGTAGTCCTTCCTGTATTGGTTTCTGGGTCTGAATCTGAGAATGATTTAAATTAGAGGACAATAATAATTTTTATCACAAATTCTTACTTTTCACGTGTAAATTCTAGTAGCACTTCCCTGGAAACTATGATTTTAACAGCATCTGCATAACAGAAGCTTTTCAACACAGGAACATCCTCTTTCAGACAGAAAGCAGTATATGCATAACATAAATAAGCACTTACATCACAGAAAGCTCACAGGTAAACCTTCAAAGGTAAGCAATTCACTTCCATTTAAATATTGTACTTTCCCAATGCATACTAGTATTACAGCTATCAAAAGTTCATCTGTCAAAACCTGATGAAAAGAACTTCTACAAGATCTGAAAGCTTTTGAAACATTATTCACCATCTATAAGTAGCTGCAAGAAGGGCCACTGCTCTATCACTGCTCATGGCTGCAATGGAAATAATCCTGGGAGAAATAAATGTTTGCTGCCCACAAGGAACTTGCTGACTACTGGTTAACTGGTTGTATTACAGTAGCAGATTCTTAAATTTTTTGATCTTTCACAGTAGTCACACTGCTATTGTGATCTGTGGCTGAAGCATCATTTTCTAGTAGATTAGGAACAGGAGAAATTACTCAAGCAAATGGCAAGAGTTACCAGATTTAAAAGGACACTGTTAGGGGTGATACTTGTATTGTCACAGAACCAATTAGGCTGGAAAAAATCTCTGGGATCACTGTCCAACCTCTAACTGAACAACACTAGGTCAACTAGATCATGGCACTGAATGCCACATTCAGTCTTTCCTTAAACATCTCTAGCGATAGTGACTCCACCATCTCCCTGGGCAGCCCACTCCAATGTCTGACCACCCTTTCTGCGAAGAATTTCTTCCTAATGCCCTACCTAAACTTCCCCTGGTGTACCTTAGAACTACATTCCTTCGTCCTGGAATTGCCTGGAAAAAGAGGCTGACCCTCACGCAGGCAGTAGTTAGAGAGACAAGATCACCCCGGAGTCTCCTTTTCTCCAGGCTGAACAACCCAGCTCCCTCAGCCACTCCTCACAGGACCTGGGCTCCAAACCAGATCCATTTCCCTTCTCTGGATACACTCCTGTATCTCAGTTTCCAGCCTGAATTGAGGGACCCAAAATTGAACACAGGATTCAAAGTGTGGCCTCACTAGTGCCAAGAAAACAGGGACAATCCCTTGTCTGCTCCTGCTGGCCACACTATTGCTGTACAATGGCCAGGATGCCATTGGCCTTCTTGGCCACCTGGGCACAGCTGGCTCATGTTCAGCCTTTGCCACCAGCACCCTCAGGCCCTTTTCTGCTGGGCCACTTTCCAGTCACTCTGCCCCCAGGCTGTGGCACTGCCTGGAGTTGTTGTGGCCAAAGAGCAGAACTCAGCACTTGGCCTTGATTAACGTCATGGTGCTGTTCTCCAGCCTAAACAGATCCCCTCACAGAGCCTCCCAGCCCTCCAGCACATCAACACCTCTGTCCAGCTTGGTGTCGTCCATGAATTTATTGAGGGCATACTCGCTCTCTTCATCCCGATCACCGAAGGAGATATTAATCAGGACTGGGCCCAACACCGATCCCTAGGAAATGCCACCAGTGCCTTGATGCCAGCTGAATGCAAACTGAGTTCACCACCACTCTCAGCGAGGCAGTCCCGCCTGGCCATCTCAACAAAATGAAGGCTGCACCTGTCCTTTTCCAGGACAGTGCTGTCGGAAACGGTGTCAAAGATATTGCCAAAGTCCAGGTAGACAACATCCACAACATCCACAGCCTCTTCCTCATCGTCATTACAGTACTGCTATGTCATAAGATGCTGTATTTGCAAGAAACATATTTCAAAAACAGTGATATTTCAAAAGGTATACAATCATAAGGCAGTGTGTACAAGGTTGGAGAAAAATACGTATTGAAAAACATTTCCATATACAAGCTTCTTTCAGGAAAAATGTCTTTAAACAATATCCAAACAGTATAATATCATTGTTCTCAATACTACTGTTCTCTTTCCATACCTATTATTTGCTTTCTTTTAATTAAGAACAAAAGCCTTCTAAGCAGCCTTTGAGTACTTTAAGGAAATACTGAAGTTGCCTTAAAAAACAGTGCTTTACAAAGAAAATAAAATATATGAACTGCAGAAGGAATACAAAGTTTATAAATACATACAACAATATCTGGCTTGAGTTCACATTTATTAAACAGATTTTTTTAACTGTCAAAGAGCAGTGCTCAAAAGGACAAAGAAAACAGCTTAACAATAATGTCAGGGTTAAATTTCAAAAATTATCTTTAAGTTCAGCTCTTCAAGAATTCGGGTTTTTATTACTCAATACTGTATCAGCTATCGGTAACAAAGATGCTCTTAAATATTTTAAAATGGCTCTCACCAAGGTACATCAAAGTTTAGGAATAGCAAAACACTGAGAACAACTATTTCATTATATCACCTTTTCACTTTCTATTTATGTAGCATTATAGCTTAAAAAAATGGAAAAAGGACTTATTCCAGATGCCTTGGCTTCTTAAGAGTTGTCCTTAGCATCTTTTATAAAGATCATATGAAATGGATGAGCTATTTCTAAACAAATGGATAAACATGGGCCATGATAATAGTACTGCAGCACAAGCCCTACACAGCCAGCCCAGGACCAACTGAGACCCCAGCCTGTGTTTGTGGAGCATTATGTAACCTACAGATAAGCCATATAGAGCTTATCTACCCTGTGACTAAATACAATCTTAACATACTATCAGACAAATTGAGAGAATAAAAGTAGCATATACTGCTTTGTGAGCTGACAATAAATCAGTTCAGGAGGGTAGGGGACAAGGCTGCCCAACAATGGCTCATAAGCCAGAATTTCTCTGATCAGGAAACCTCCTGCATGCAATCTGCTGCCCATGCCCCCCGGGACACTGCATTATATAACCACTGTAATACTCTTAAATCAACTGGAAAAGGCCAGGCACAGGGTGAAGGGTGTCTCCTGTGCCCCCCTTCTCCCTCGTAGGAGCTCATAACTGATGATAACTGAAATTTGTTAAGTGGGGGCCTGAACCAATGCTGTGCTGAAGTCACTAAGCAGCTCCCAGCTGCCAGGCAATGCAGTGCCACTCCCCAGCGATCAGCCCCTGCTTCCTGCCACCTCTCCTCACACCAAACACAGGAAATACACCTTATACAGGCACAGACATTGCAGGTACCAAAGGTGCCATCTTTAAAATTTTCCTAACAATGCTGATGTGCTGCTCAACTCTCTAAAAATGGACCAATGTGGGTCTTCGAGAAATGAGTTTGAAAGAGTTCAGCATAGTTGCTGTAACTCCTAGCAGGAGAGAACATGTTAATTAGGCTATTGACACAGCCTCAACAGCATGTCTGACTGTCTGGAGATGAGGATGCTGACAAACTCTTTACAGAAGAAATATGTTTTAAGAACAGTTCATCAGCAATTGAATGACTTGTGCCTTTTAGAAACACAATGGCAATTTTTTTTTCTGTTGTCACCATCCTGGCTTGAGCCAGCCACAAAGACTACAACTTTTTTTGAAGGGATGAACAGAATGAATCAGCTCTGATCCAATAACAATGGCTCCTTCCTATCCTCTATCTCTGCATCATGTAAACCAACAATAAACCAGACAAGGAGCCTACAGATCCAAGATTAATCTAAACCGTCTTGCACCTTTAGTGACGGATGTTCCTTATTTAGTCACCCACCAGACAGCCACAACAGTAATCACCATTTAAGCGGGAGTCAGAGCCAAGGTTTCTGGCTGAGACTGTAGTAAGTCTTTCTGATTAGATGCATATAAAATTAATTGACCACTTAACACTGAAAAAGTGATATTTTCATTTCAAAATATAGTCTTGAATGTGGTGTTCATCCATTTATAGCCAGAAATGCAAAGAGGCAAAGTATTGCAGAGAACTTCTTTTACTTTAGTGACACCTTGCTGGAACCAGTTTATCTGCAAATTTCCAAATGTTTCTGCTTCCAAGCAAGTCAAGGGATAGCAAGGATAAGGACCTGTATGTTATGGATGAATGTCAAAATTCATATTTTATTTAGGTAAAAAGCAAATGTAAGGTAGTATAAAGTATATTAAAAGTAGTTTTAGATATTAAAGGATTGGAATTGATGTGGGGATTGCATCTGGACATGTTTCAGAAAAGCCAGGAAAAACGGCCGGCAGGATTGAGAAACCAGCACACACACACATACCTCACCAATAGGCTACATTTACATGTGAAGCACAGCAGTGACTCTGAGTTTCGACGTTTTAGTTAAGCAAAGAATTACGCCATCGACAGCACACCTGACTACTCAAGACCGGAGGGAAGGAGCTCACACTATTCAAATTTGTAATCTGCTTCTGGGAAATCTCTTAGTTTGTAAAAGGGACTTCCAGTAAGGAATGAATAATGTTAACAAGAATATCTCTCTCGGTATGGAAGGGTGTGGATTGTAAGCATGATTGTTTGAGTCCTGTCTAGCACAAGACCAGAAGTCGATGAATTATTCCCGAAGACATGGAGGACTAGACCATCTTCCATCAGATAGCATTCTACTAGACCAGAGAAACCTTTGGGACTTGTTTGATTAAGAAAAGGACAATGGACTTCCTAGCCCGCGGCAAGAAAAAGAGGATAAAACCTAGGTTCGAGAAGGCCATGGTGTGCCACTACCACTCTGATGCATGCAGGGGCTCAGAGCTGTGTAAGTGCGTCACCCAGGGTCTAGTCCCGGGCTAGACTCTGTCCGATCCGTGGCTAACCAAAATTTTGTCATTTGAATGCGAAATAAATTTTGTACTTTGTTATTACATCATAATTTGGCTCTCGCAAATTATTAAAAAATTAGATTGGTGATTTCATTCATAACATGTAGATGTTTTTTCTGTATCCTGAAAATTCCATGTCTGAACAGCAAAGTGTTTTTAATTTTCTATGCCTTTGCAAGTGCGTGAGGTTTGAATGGAAAATAATATTGAACAACTCATTTACACTGACCATGTCACTGTTTCCCTCAGGGAGCCCCAGTTCACACAGCTGTTCAAAGCACTAGCCACTCTTGTAGTCAGCTCCAGTCTGTTGCAACATTATTATGTCTAGATAGACTTCTCAATAAGTCTGACTTTTCTTCTCTTAGCACATGATGTCTCCTGCTGATCAGTACTTTCTCCCCGCCTCCTCATGACTAGTGTCAGGGGAGTTCAAAGGAAAGATGGAACAGAGAAATATAAGACAGCAGTTCCTTGAGTGTCCCTATTTTAGTGGACATTTTCAATGTATCTGAATGGAAAAGGAATGTAAAATAGTGTTCTGCTGGAAGGAAGCCAAAAGTAGACTAAAGACAAACTTCTCCACAGAGAAGTATTCCTTAGGCTGAAATAAACAAAAGCAGGAGCTGAAAGTAAGTGAAGCTTCTTTGAAGGAGAGGTCACAGGGGAGCAATATGCTTTGGGACTCCAACACATAGCACATTCTATTCTGGAAACCACAGATTTGATGGGAGTGCCAGAACAGGCATCACTGCTCCAATGTCACTGACGTCTGCACAAGCAAGCAGAAAGGGAAAAACAGTGGAAGACTCAATTTTCAAATCAGCAATGTTCTGGGGAAGCCTAGAAGAAATTTGATCTTGAAATGTCCCACAGACAGGGATCATTACCATAATGATGCAAGTTGAAGGTCAGTATTGGCTTTTCTGCTGAATATCTTTTGCAGTGATTTCTCAATTGCCAAAGCTCAAAATAAAAATTTCTTATGTTTATAATCTTGTCTATAAAGCCAACAAATCAATGTACTTTATTTTACTGTCTTTTTGAAAACTCCTGTGACAAATGTGGTAACTGTTTTTAGTGTTCCTCTACTTTTGGACTACAATAAATCAGAGCTCATTTAACTTTTACTTCACTGATAATTCCTCTACTTGGCATGGCAACTACCTAAATCTCAAGTTGCACACTGAGAATTAGGTATTTTGAATATGACTGAAATGTCAAATGGAATTTTCTATATATAGTTCAATTACAAAGTCATTAGTTTTTTATGCTGTTGAACATTCAAAACACCCCACAAAGTATTTCCATTTATGTCTTAATTAGATATGCTATTCCTACAAAACATAGCTATCTTGAATCTTCCATCCAGATCTACTTTCTTCAGATTTCCTCTGAAGATTTTTCTTCTGCATAGTGGAACCTTAAACAATCCCTTTGACAGTACTTGATTCTGCAGGGTACTCAAAGGAAGTTTACAGTAATTTACCAAATTAAGTTGGATTGGGCCTGTTGCAGAGTAACACATGCAGTACAACAGTCACTGTGGCTTAGCTGCGCTGTGGCATTTTGATAAAGAGCATCACTGACTGTTGCAAAGGCTGGTATGTGTCAGAACTTTAGCCATCATCACATCACAAAGGCACTCTTACCACACAAAACAAGACTGTTATTGAAAGACTAATTGTTATCAGTATAGTTTGGACTATACAGTCAAAACTATTTGTCTATTACCACACATTACTCATTTCTTAACTAATTGTTTACTACCATTTCCTAAAGTTACTTGTGTGAATGTAACACTAAGGGGATTATTGTGATGTGTCAGAAGTTCCTATAAAACTGTATTCCAATTTGGAAATGCATTAGCATTTTTCCTCCCTCAAAACAACTCCAAAAAATGCATTTTTTAATCCCAGAATTTGTCATTAGAATGTTTGTGTTGCCCTTTTAGTCAGCTTAGAATGAAAACACAAATTTTAAAGAGGTCTTTTTTTCTGTTGCTATGAAAAAGCCATTATTTACACGAAAGGGCTTACTCAATATCTCTTTTTTAGTAGAATTAAATCCCCAGTTCTCATATTTGCAAAACTAGAGAGCTTCCCCATGAGGTGCTGAGAAGAAGGATAATAAATACCGTTACTTAGTTTTAAATGCCAATGAGGCTTCATTAATCAGCCTTGTCCACTAATCCTCACTGTTGTGCTCATCATTAACCTGGTTTGTTTCCTGACAAGTATTTTCCAGAGTGATACTCCATGAAGCCTTTTTCTTCTTTTCTCCCAACAGTGATTCTGCTGCCACTTGCATCCCTAATGGTGAGGGGCTCCCTCACTTGGACATCTGAAGCAAAACTGACTTTGCTGATGGCAGCAGCATGAAGACTTCAGGCAAAGGTCCAGATGATATGGTCCTCTTTGCCAGTGTGGAAAGAGAGACAGAATTTTTCAGCAGGTAAGTTTCTCTTGTCTTACAATACTACTACATCCCTACTTGCTCAGAAGTAGGCTGTATCACTGGAGGTCATTCTTGCTTTCAGAGCCTTTCACTTACAAATTACCTCTTCTACTCTAAGTAACTGAAGCTGCTTAAGAAAGAAGAGCAGAAAATTGGTGAAACACTGGCTTACAAACTGGTTGAAACACAAACAGAAACTTCTGCTCCCCAATAAAATTCTTGTACAGACTTTATTCTACATCCTCTACATCTCATTGATAAATGTTGCAGTTTATCAATAATTGTCAAAAATTTTGTGATAATTTGTATTTCTTAACAAAACTGCTTCATTCTACAGATGGTGTTAAATCATTACTCCTGTAAGATGTGATTAGTCATCAGCAAGAACCATCTCTACAAGACAAATCAGCTAGTGGCTCCACCAGAAAAAGAAACACTGAATAAGGAACTTAACAGTCAACTTGTATTTCTCACAGACATAAAAAACACACTTAATCTCTTGCACTTATCTGTGCTTTAAATACACCACAAGATAACGAGGCTTTAACTATTGTTCAATTATCACTTAGTAGTGAAAGATGTCATAAACCTTTCTGTTTAACTTATCTTTTCTGTCAGAACCACAGACAGTTGTTTCTATTACAATCACAATAGCTGCCATCATTACTGGGCACATTATTTCATGTTCTCACCAAATTTTGAAAGTATTTGGGTTTTGAATGTTCTTTAACATGTCTGAAGTAGCTTAAGAACTACTTACAGGAGAATTAAAGTTCAAAGAAAATCAATGTGCAGAACTTGAGTAAGAAAAATAATGTATCTTCTTTCCCCAATTACGTAAAACAGAAGTCCTATTATATATTATAATAAATTAATAATAAAAATAAGGATACTAAGAACTTAAAACATCCACATGTTATCTGCACTTGGAATTAAGCTAGAGAAAGTGTCTATACATAAAATTTTGATATGTTATGTATAAATATCTATGCCACAAGCTTCTACTTACTTCATTGTTGTATCTGTTGTACTTCATTGTTGCATCCTAGCCTTGAATCAAAATCTTAAACCTAAATGAAAAATCTGAAAGCAGAACAGAATGTTTCAGAAAGCCTTCTCTTTTGTTAACTACACAGTACCTGAAGACCGGGCCCTGCATCCTCCAAGAACCTGAAGATCTGTGTTGCTCTCCATGACACAGGCTGACACTATCGCTGTCAGCAGCCTCCTGCAGCCTGGTCTCATAACTCACTATTGCTTCAGGCTCTTTGGCCAGCATGTATAACACTATGTCACCACACTATTGTCCTTCCTTTTTCACACCCAGCATGCAGGCAGATCTACACTGCATACTTGCCCTAACACAGCTAAGTGTTGGCTGGGAACTGACTTGACTCCGGATCAAAAGATCTCTGCCAAAAGAAGCCATTCACACAGAAGCAGCAAAGCAATTTCTTCTTCTACACTTGTAAGAGCTTCATAATGGCTGTAATACCAGCATGTTTTTAATACAGCAATCACAATTTATCAGTGCCACATACTAGTATTTCCATACTGATACAGGGACCCTTTGTTTGCTAGAGCCTCTCTTTCCCCCTGTCACTGAACAACACCCTACAGACAGAGCACCTGCACCTGTCTCAGTGCAGTAAAAAAAATGCAATACTTTTCGTTTTATAAAACTACTTCATTGGGGTCAAGATATCACCCAGCACGGGTGAGTCATCTCTGCAGTGTTAGACATAGGAAAACAATTCATAGAGTAGAACTAGAAGAGGTGAGATTTAATGCAAATTTTATAGAGGACTCAAGAAAACTTTATTTAACAGTCTTAAGAACTGGCTAAAGAGGTTTCACATTCTGTTGTGAATATAAATAGTTAAGAGATCTTATATAATGGAGAAGATGCGATGTACAGCACTTAATGAAAGCATTCATATGCATGATAAATATACTGTCTCTCACAGTAACCTACTAGACAAAATGTCCAGCACATAGCTAGGAAAGTCTATAACATGTTGGGTGAGAAATTGACGGATGGGTAGTAAATCACATCACATCAGGCTGGCAGACAGTCACCAGCGGGCTTCGTGGGGCTCAGTTTTAGGGCCAGCATTATTTGATGTTTTTATTTTAATTTACCTGGACACAAAATTGAAAGTATGCTAAGTATTTTGCTGAAGCTGTGAACTTCCTCAGAGGTGGAGAGGCCTTGCAGAGAGATATGGATAAAACCCGAGAGGTGGGCAATCGTCAGCTACATGAAATTGAACAAAAGCAAGTGGTGGATTTTCTACCTGTGATGGGGTAATCCAGGTTATATGTAAAGTTGGGGGACAAGAGCCTGGAAAGCAGCCTCATGGAAAAAATAAGAGGGAGTTTGGATTGATGGCAAGTTGAATATGAGCCAGCAGTGCCCTGTGAGCCAGGAAGGCAACTGGGGTGTTCTGGGGTCCCCCTCAGGCACAGCATCACCAGCTGGGCAAGAGAAATTATGGTCTCTCTTTGTGCTGGTGTAGTCTCACTTCAAGTTCTGTGTGCAGTTCTAGGAACTCAGTTGAAGGAGTGTGTCCAGTGGGAGGTGACCAGGGGGGTGAAAGATCTTCAGAGAAAGACTTACAAAGAGCGGCTGATGTCACTTATTGGGAAGGTTATTATCCCAATGCCAACACTGGGAAGAAAAGACCACATATTACATTTAGTCTACAGAGGAATTCACCTTGATTATGAAATGACTATGACTTTTAAACTTTGAAACCCTGCAATTTTATTTACTATTTTCATAAAAGCTTCAGAACTTGGAGGCAAATACTTTACTTGAAAATATCTACTTGATGGAGTTTTAAACTAAACATTTAGCCCCTGAACGTCTTGAAAGGTTTGGAATCATGAACACACAAAGTTTCAAATCAAGAACAATGCAAACTCAGTCTGGTATATTTTTTTAAATCATGCTTTCAATTCAACTTCTCAGTATCATAATGGCCCACCTAAAGATTTTTAAATGTTCACAGCTGATTACACTATATATGTAAAAATAATACTGCTTGTCTCAATAAAACTAACATGATATTCTCATCTGATATAAAACATAAAATATTAATTATCACTTCAGAAGGCACTTTCATCCCTCAATTTAAATGCTCAAGCTTAAGATGGCTACAAAAAGCTTGATGATCCCTTTTCTACTAGTATCTACATCTTCCCTTTCGCTTATGTTTGCAGCACACATATATGCATGCATAATGCATGCACCATTTTCAGATATTTTGCTCTGGTCAGATGTTAAAAATAGCTAGTAATTTTCTCTGACATACTACTTCATCATCTAAAGAGGAACTTCAGATTACCAGGGTAGGGTGTCTATATCTAAGTATCTCCTATGCTGATACAGAAATAATATGGACCATACACAAACTTGCCTGTCTCCTTTTTCTGAGCATTAGATTCACATCCGTAATGGCTGGGACTGCTTGATACATAATCATATACAGATATGTGAATATGGATGCTCCATAATAATTTCACTGCTAGTTCCACAAGGACAAGTAAAGCAGAAGAACATGAAATGAAAAAGGCTTGCATGTCTACAGGGAGACTCTAATTGGATTCAAGAATTTCAAATTCATCTCCAAATTCAGAAAAGCAAAGACTGACTCACAGGGCTTTCCACAGAGAATGAATATGTGAAATTAGCAGGAAAAATTCAGGTTATGTGGGCAGAAGAAATGCCACAAACCCAAATACATTTATAGTGTAAAAAAGCAAGTAAAGTAATGTATTTATACGGCTCCTAAGAGCTTCAGAGTGCCTGAGAGAGGGTGAGGACTAGAAGAGAGGAAGCGCAATTGCCACATACATGTCACCCCAGAGGCAGACAAATACAAAGACATCTGAACACAGGCAGAGCTGGGTTAGTCGCAGGGGGACAGCTACTTTTCATGATGTCACTCAAGGAATCAAAATATAAAACTGTGCATACCATGTTAGTAAATATATATATATATATATATATATATATATACATATGTTCAGTCTGAAGAAAGTGTATAAAGAAAGTTTGTCACCATCTAGTTTTGTCCTCACAGCAGCAAGTACACAGGTAGAGAGGGCTGAGTGTATATGTAGGATTCAACTGGGATACACCAATCTTCACAGTCACTTGCAGCATCAGCTATAGCAGTCTAAAGGCAAAGCAATTTCTGTGTTGTTATTTAGACACATGATCTTGGACCTTGCTGCATGCAATGCTGTTGAACGATACACTGAAAAAACACAACACGGGTTATTCACGTTGTGCTCTACTCCTTGGACAATTTTGTGTTACTGATTAGTTCATATTAAAGGATGAAGACCACTTGTAATGCCACTTAGTGAAGTCATTAGGTCTTATAGGAAGAAAAGTTGCAACAGCCTTAGAAACACAAGTAAACAGAAGGAACAGAGCTCTCACAAAGGCTGTTTGCATAAGTACAGACAAGCATTCTTTCTGCAGCATGACAGTGAAGAACACCACTGATGACATTTGCCTAAGGAAGACTTAAAGAGAAAAAAGCCAGACTATCCACTTTACATGACGGCTCTCCATAACAACAAAGAGGGCTTTCTGAAAACTTCAAAAGTCCATGCAGCCTTGGAAGTTTTGCCATGCACATGCCTCTACCAAGCAAAACTGCAGAGATCACAATGACTCTACAGAACCAGACAAATACACAATGACATGAGCAAAGCTATGATTAAATAGGGGGTACACCAACCAGTTTAAATATAGAATGGCTCTCACCCACATATATTAGCAAAACTATAAATTCCCTGATTGATTCAAGTATTATTCATGAGAAAAGGTATTTATTACAATTTATCAAGCTTTTGTGTGAACTTCGGGAAGTGTAGCTGAACAGCCCAAATTAAAAAAAGATGATGAATTATGATCAACTCATTATCATTATCAGTGCAAAAAATTTACCTTTCCAAATAAACTTGCTTCATTTAAATCTTCAACTCTTCAAAGAAATTAAATAAAAGACCTTAAAAGTAACATAAATATACATCTTTCTCCTACCACACACCAAAAAAGGTTGAGGTGCAAATAAAGAATTTGAAGGTGATCAAAAATTCATGGCATATGGCTCTGATGAAGTGCATTGCTTTACTGGAAGTATCTGGAAAGATAAGCCTGCAGAAGCCAGGAGGCATCATATTCTTGACTCTTCAGAGGGATGCAGAATCCGGGGTTTTCCCACACTCACCTAAAATATTTCAATTTCTACAATGAGATTTGCCTGTTGAGTGTAAATCTGATGAATTTAATCCATCAGATCTTCCAGTCCCACTGATTACTTGATCAACAGCAAAATCAAAGTTTTCATGTCAAGGAGAAATCACAGGTGTATCTTTGTCTGCAAAATGAGGTTTTAAAACAACGTACTTCAAACCACTGACAATTAACAGGTATAGCAGTACCATTACTCACTAGCACTGCACACTGGGGTAACTTAGCAAGTCAGAACTACACAGCATGTATCTTCACCAAGACCAGCATCAGTCAAGATCATCCACCACTCTAGTCATTGGCTCAGATGAGAAAATACAAAGAAATACAAAGCAAAAAAAAGCAGAATAAATAGACATTTGCCTTCAGGACCACATTTACAATAGCTACCCTCTTTGGCATACTCAGAGATCATGAATTCACAGTTTCCTCATGAGTTTACAGCTACTTTTCCACTGTCACAACTTTTGCACACTGGCGAGATAAAAGTGATGCAAAGCAGGGAGAGGAATTCTGAGCAAAGCTTGCACTGCCAGTGCAGATCCCTTGGTTACTACAACTATTTACTGCCTAGCTTGTGTCTGGGTGCACAGAAAGAAAGTGTTTAAGGATCCTTCTCTTCTTAGTGAAGGCCAGCTACAGCAGACATCAAAACTCATGATGGAGCACAGAAGTGGTTCCTCAGCAGCCTCCTGGTTTGCATCATTCAAACCTTGGAGATGTGAACAATCAGTGCTGCAGCAGGGTACCCAGTACCTCTGATTTCCTGAAGATGGCAAATGAGTAGGGCTACCAAGACCACCAGAGATCACAGGGAGTGTTTCAGGAGTTCCACCCTGGTCTCTTTAAAGTCCCGTTTTTCTGTGCTTCAGAAAATACAATCTAGTTCTTTAAAATGAGATGAAGGTAAAGAAACCTGCTCTGCCACATCTGTTAATTATTACAACATTTCTTAAAATGCCCTCTTGATCCATAAATTCACATGATTTCTTTTCTGCGTGGATGATGTTACTTTTCTTCGGCAACTACCCACTCCCTTGCTTGCAAAGGAAGTTAGTAGTAGCCAACCAATTTACTAAATTTAAAACTCAAGTCAACCCATCAGCTGAACAGAGAGCTCTTCACAGCTGTCTGAAAAAAACTTTTAAATATTCACATGACATAGAAAAACCTGTCTGGAACTGGAATATTGCCTGCAATTTTCACAAGCTTTTTGCATTGTGTGACTTTCCAATATAGACACTGCCTCAGAAGTTCAGGTCAGCTGCTACCTCACTCTGTCTGAAAGAAAGCATGATGGAGGGGCACAATCACACACTGTCAAAGATCTGGAACACATTTTGAACTGGAACAGCTCTCAAAGGAGGTAAACTTTAAGAAGACAAAATGGCTCAGAGGAAATACTGATGGTTCTTTGCAGTGCCTGTCATTTCTCTGCTGTTAGGTGTGGTTTCCCCCTCAAAACTCTTAAGTCTTATAACCATGCAGTTATAACAAAACTCTACGTTTTGCTCATGCATTACTAATTTTAAAACACCTTGATTCTGTAATTCCTCCTTAATGTTTGGGATTATATGCTGCTAAAATACAGTTATTAATAATAATAAAAAAAATCTTGGTTAAAAATTATTTCTGAATGTTTAAGATAAATGAGCAAAAATATCCAGATAGGCAGAATTTAGTCTGCAGAATGTCTTCTTGCTGCTAAGTAAAGGCATAGACCACATGCATTAGTGAATGTGTCATACTAAAAACAAGGTCATCTCCATTGTACATTTGTATAAAGTCTCTTTTGGGAACAAAATACTGGGTAAATCTTGATTATGCACTACTTGCTTACAAAACCTGTGATAATACATAAATGCTTTCTGCTTCCCTTAACTGATTTATACACCTTTTAAAATATTACATTAAATAATTAAGAGCTACACTACACTGTTTTATAATTTAGAGCAATAGTTAATGCCAGGACTCTTGCTGTTTAAAAACAAATAAGGCATCAAAACAAAACCCAACTTTTCCAGCCTGCTAATCAAATACATTATTTCAGAGCCAAGGACTCATGGAGACTCATAACAGAAACATTAAATTAATTGCTTGAGTCTCAGCTCCTTGATCACCCTGACCTGCTGCAGAGGAAACTAGGCCCGCAAACTCTACCAGAAATTCCTCAGCTATTAAAGGATGGCACAGAAAAAGAGCAAAAAGTCACTTTTTCTGTTGTCCTGGTCACTTTGCAGCAGAGATGTGGGAAAAGGAATGGTTGCAGAAGAGGGCACTGCAGAGCTTTCCTTGTTGGCTCAGGCTCAGGAGGGTTGTGGCAGGAAACCAAGCACCTGTAAACATACTTTAATTTATCTTTTCCCCTGCCACTTCCACTCTTCCTTGGGATTTTCTGTCAGACTTAGGTTTCTCTGTGATATGATAGAATGGAATTCCTATACCTTTCTCTCAATTCTTCCCTGTAGCTTAGCATAGGCACCAGAAATGACTACTACTTTCTTCTTCAATGTATAGGCAGTAACCTCAAAGGCAAGACCAAAAGCAAAAACAGGGCAACAGCATTTTAAAGCACCCTTATCTCTCACCTGAAAATACTAAGGAGCAAGTTGGCATTATGTCAACCGTGCTTGTTAAAGCTTCTAAAGCCTCAATATTTCACATCTTAAACCTATAACCACAAACCCAGTCACTTTCAAGGGACATACCAGACACCTGATGACTTCTGATAGTGATACAGCCATGGTGTGCTGTGGTATCATGACTTATAATTTATAACATTCATAACGTTGCACTAGAGAATAGCGGGGGGGGGGGGGGGGGGGGGGGGGGAATCACATTCTCTTCCTCAGTGTAGTGTTAATAAAATTACTAAAACACAGCACACAAAGACAACACATGATCCCACTCTCCCCACTTACTGTAGCTCCCTGTTACCTGCTCCATCACATGCTTCAAAGGGCTCCAAAGAGCCCTATCTGGCTCAGCCATCCACAAGGCTGTCACTTATACTCCTGATCTAGTCTTCATTCTTTAACAGACAGCTCATTTGACATCCACAGCTTCTCCCTCAGCTGCTTAATTTACCTTCCCAACTTTAATTTTACTGCAAGAAAATTAATATAGCATTTAAAGGAAATGCAATTTACTGTAACAATACTATCCAATGGTTTTAAAGAAATATCAGGAGGAAATCAGGGGAAAAAAGTCTACAGCAGTCAATCTGTTTGTAGATCAAGAAGTTTCCCTGAGCACACATGTAGTTAATCTGCAAACAGAAATGAGCAAAATATGGAACTAGAATAGGCTGTTTTATTGCAGCTTCATTAAATTTTCAAATCTCTCTTGCTCCAATGTGCTGTTGAAGAAAATAGAGAAAGAGTCTTTTACAAGGAGCAAGATATAACAGCACCATGTCTGTATGTCTCTAGAGAAGCTTTCAAATCTGCTCAGGCAGACGGCCTGCATTTTATAGAAGTTGCTAGAAATTTCATAGAGCTGTTTTTAATGCATAATTTGGGAAGTGGTCTTGTTCTTAAGATGAGAGGGGTAAATCAGCATTTATACTATCAGCCCAAAAGAAATAAGTGTAAGGTCAGCCCTTGGGCATGACGGAAATTTTCTCCTATAGTCTGGCAGACATTTTCAAATAGAAGTCCATCCACACTTCAACTTGTTTTTATCTCAGGAACTTATTTTTATTATTAGAATAGATTCTGCAGTGGAACCAGCAAGCCCCAGTCAGAAGCTCAACCCAAGCATGCTCATCTCCTTTCTTGGCTAATACATTCAGGCTGTGACTTAAGAAACAAGACAGCTAAACCCCTGCTCCTGCCCTCGAGACTCTCTAGAATTCAAGAGCCCCAACTGCACACATGTCCAGAGACTTATGTTCTTCTGTCAAATGAGATCATATGTGGTTTAGTCACTTAAGACATGCAAAAAGGACAGCTCCTTTTCTGCAGATATACTGAAAATCATCTCAGGAGTCTGAAGCAATGCTTTGTCATGTTAAAGTACAAGCATCTTCCCCCTCCTTATGATTATGGAGAAGGAAGACACACTGGGACAATATTGCCTTTCATCCCAAAAAGCTGTACATCTGCATAGTCAGTATTTGTTACTGTATTCTGCCTTTGCAGCCCGGCTGGGTACTTTGAGTCACTGAGAACACCTTGGGCCTCAGCCCAGCGTGGCACTGCAGGGAGCGCCAGGAACACACTAGCCCAGAGCTCAGCTTCTGCCCAGGAGGGTTTTGAGCTTCACTGGACTGTTGGAATGAGTCACCAATTTGATGCAGTCTGATCAAAACCTAGCAGAACCTTTGGCAGCCAGCGCTGGGGAAACTTTCCACACACAAAATATAAAGGCTCTGTCAGTCTACTCAAAACAGCAGACTCTCCCTAGGGAAAGACAAAAGCACTAAGTCATGGAAAGCTTATTTTTTAGTGGCTGTCCAGCAGTTCTTGTTAAAAGACTATCCTGAAATCAGAGCAGCAGAAGAGTATTGCCTTTTCCTTATTCTTTCTCCCTGTGAGACAGGAAATCTGTAACAGCTGGGGTTGTCATTTTAGAAACAATGTTAGCTTTTTCTCCTTAGTCACATTCAATTCCACTTATACTGTCGGACGCAATTAAATCCATGCTGACCTCGTTAACCCATTGGTGATACTTAAGCTGTACGAGTTTTGGGAGCAGTTGTCTTTGCTCCTGGGCTGGAACAATACACATTATCACTGTGTTCAGATCAGGAACTGGAATGCTGGAGCTAGCAGGCTAATGAAGCAGGAAACAGCAAGTGCTAGTTTCCTTCATGAACATCTGCCATTCCTTCTCCCTCTAGTCAGTCACCCACCCATACATACCAGAGCAGACAGTTTACCTCTGCTCAGTTTTCAAGGATCCCTATTGTGGACCTCTTCAGTCTTTCATCCTCACTCATCTTCCTCTCTAATATTTTACTCCTGCCCAAGTCTACTGTTAAATAAAAGAATAGGATACTTTCCAGAAGCTGTAGAGCTTTTGTTATTCTACTCCAAGTGTTACAGATTTTTGGCCATAAAAGTGCAGCCTTCCTAAAACATGCCAGTTCAGGCCTGTGAAAAGTTACAGGTCCAAAATCACCCTGACTTATATATTTTGAATGACAATATTATGAAACAACAAAAAAAGTTATTTATCTTTTGATATTTTATGTGTTTTGATGTTTTATATATATTTTGGCTCTTACTCTCTCTAGCAAGAAAATTCCATTCCTACCATGCAAAGCTTAACTTTTGTTCCTACATGCTTTTTTTTTGCAGGAGCTTACATAGGTGAAACAAAACAGAAAGAGTCTAATAGAGGAAAAAATACTTTTCTGCATTGAAAAGCTACAGATTATATAATTTACCTAAGCTTGCCTCAGCTTTCAGCTGAGACAATTACATCTTCCCATGCTTCCAAAATTCATATTTTACCTATTTATACTTATGGGGGTCTAGAAGGGATGTTATGTTTACAACTTGCAACAGTCATACCCACTTCTGACAGTGGTGAATTTGCCTCATATTTGGCAATATGTTTTTCAGCAATTTTGTGAGACAGGAAGATTCCCTGCCAGCCTCAGAATACCATGTGCATATTTAAAACCCAAATCTCGACTGCAAATAATAAGATAAGATCCAACCACTCTTCTTGAAAGATAAACTTCCATTTGTTAATACTAGCGAAAGGCTCCTTGGATTATGGAGTCTAGCCAGTAAATGTGAATTTGTGGTTATTCTGCACATCAAGGCACATTTCCACATTTAAACATTCTGATTCCTAAAAACATTTGCATTTGGTTGGAACATTCTTCATGCCTCAGCTCTGTTTTAAAAGTTCTTAATTCCTTTCATAACAGTAGAAGATAAAACCAAATTCCATCCACTCCTGACCAGTGCAAGAAACCTGACCAGTGAAGCAACCAACAGGTGACCAGTGAAGCAACCAACAGTTTTAGCTAACAGTGTTTGGATGACAAAGATAACATTTCCAGAGGAAAAAAAAATTAATATGGTGAAATAGTAGAGAAAAATACACTAGCTAGTCACCTCTCATGCCTTAGCCAGTTCTGTGCAAACACCTTCATTGTAGTGGAAGGATAGGCCTTAGTCTGATGCCCTCAACTCCCTTTTCAAAAAAAAAAAAACAAAAAAAAAAAAAAAAAACAACCAAAACCAGTTAAATTGAAAAGCTGTTCTTCTACAAGCAGAAAGAAACCCATCCATTGCAGAGTACTTGTAAAACTGCAGCATTTCCAATTCAGGCCTTAAATTACAACGCCATAACTTTCCAAGGCAGACAAGCTCTAAGTGACTCATCTGGGAAGGCAAACACCATTTATTTTTGACATTTATACCTTATGAATTATTAATTGGTTTTCTGCATCTAGATTGATTTTGCATGAAAAGGAATTTCTGGCACAGACCTTAAAGCTGAAAAGTGTTCAGATTGGAAAAGAACTCAGCAGTAATATCTGTCTGTCTAAGTGTTGCTTAAAAGAGCAAATCCTGTTAGTCTACTGAAAGTCATAAAAGACTAAATGAACATTTGCAGGAAATTTTTCTTTCTAGAAAAAAAAAAAAAAGGTTTTTATCTGTAATGAAACTTGTTCTCCTTCCACCTTGTTTCACTGTAGTTGCACTCTTTCCCAAAGACGCAGAACAAAAGTGATGTCTAGTGATAATGGCACTTTAAATTGAAAGATAAACAGTATGTCTGGTGTTTCTGCACAACAGTCACTGAACTTCATAACCCAAAGGTGAAAAGCAAGCTCTACATCAAAATGTTTAGATAAACTCTTTTCACATGTAAAGACCTTTTGCAGCCAATAGAAACTGGAAATTAGGCAATCAAAAAGAGTAACAATTGATATACAATAACACAAGTTATTAATAAATCCACAAAATCCACAAAAAAAGATGATGGAGACAGAGGGGAATATAAACATTTTAACACTGTGAAGTGTTCTGCTGCCATAGAATTGAGGGGCAAAAGGCAGGGAAAGCCAGTATTTTTTCTCTATTTTAGAATTTCTGCTTACAAAGGATTCAGCATAGCAGCCCCTTTTGACAGTGAAGACGAATCCAAGGAACACAAGACCAAAACACAGCCTGATGAAAATCACGTAAATGCTGACATGGATCCCAGCTAGTGGCACATGTCTACTCTGAAACAGATATGCATTCGATTCTCCAGCCCTCCTCCAGTAAGAGGTGCAATAGCCAAATGAGTGGCTGAATTTCTTGTTCTTTCAGAAAGTCTTCTGGCATCACACCAAACCACAAGGTTATGCTGCTGCTGCCTCAGCAGCACCTTTACTGACATCCAATAACACTCCCTTTCTGTGGAGAAATGATGATGGGAAAAGAAGACGAGCGTAAACTGCTGCACTCAGTGTGAACCATATGATGCTGCAACAACTACGTCAGTCCAATTTCAGTGTACAGAATTTTAAAAAATTGAAATATGTTTATTTATAAGCATATGTCCTCCATCACAGACACAAGAACATCATCACTATTACGTCAAGTGCAACTACATACCCACAAATCATTCTGTACAGGTCCATCACAGTGATTTCCATCTACTGGCAAATTAAAAATATGCTGAACTTCAAACAACCACTCCTAATTTTCAATTTTCTACCATGCAAGTCTGTAGAGCCTCCATAATGGGAAATTTTATTAAAAATGTAAGCACAGTAAATAGCAGTTTCTCTCTTTTTTCTCCACTTTGGGAGGAAAAATAATTAATTTTAACTTCTAGCACTTCTATGACAGATTGGATGGATTCCTGTGCTGTGCTATAACCTCCGATTATAAAAACACTACTATTTTGTCTCCAAGATTAAGTGCAGGATTAGATAAGCACTGAAAGCCAGGTAATTGTGCTGTGGCAAACATCATTGCAATAATACCATGCTGTAGCTCTATTTTCTTTGGTCTGATTATCTACATACACTTAAGAAAGGATAAGCGCCACCATTGTCCATCAAGGGCCACTGCCTGAGAAGAGAATCAGAGTCACAGAAGTTTCTGGAAAGCAGCAGAAGGAAGACCTTTTAGTTCTAAGGTAAGAGGTTTGGAGGATGTTTTGGCTGTCCCTGAACATACCACAGACTTTCACAGGTAAGAGGGCCATGAATCTGCCTCATCAGAGCACTTCCCACTAAATGTTGTCCATGCAGTTTCTCTTCACATGTACTCACAGAGTGGCAGCAGCTCCTTGGGGCCCACAAAGCAGATTTGCAATTCTGTCCCTCTTGTCGAGGTTTTAAAAACCAAAGACTTCACTGGTACACTACTAGGTCATGACAGTCAATGTTCAAGCTCCTCAAGCTTCCATCCTTCACAAGAAATATGACAGACCAACCTGGCACCTCTCTTCCATTTGCAATTGGGAGCTACATAGAAGTACAGAATTTTCTGTGCTGTAACCTCTGCAAAATCTTCCTCAATTAAAATTGGTTATGCTGCTCCAGCACTTTGATGCAGCATGCTATCTATCAGTATGCTAGTCATGAGGACACATTTAAAATGCAAATACTGTTTTGCATGAGTGACCAAGAGCGTCCAGTTGTTCCTTGCTATGTAATAATTCCAATTAAGATGACAGTCAAGATATGAAACAAAAATCTGGTGCATGCTGTGTTTTGAGCACAGCATCCATGGGTATTCTTTGCCTCCAGACATAACTGGGAGAAAACTTAGAGATGGGTGTCATTTTGTGCTCCAACTTTTACATACACATCTAAAAATATAAAGGGTATCCATCAGTTGGAAAGTTACTACAGTAATAGATGTTTGAGAAATATTAAAAAAAAAAAAGCCATGATCTTTTTAGTACAAAAAGCAGCCATTCCTCCAATCAGATTCAGAAATAGGGTTTAAAACTGGTGCAGACTGTTTAAGCCATCAACAACTCAAAGGGTTACACAGTATCCAACTAAAGAGCAATTTAGATTAAAGTCAATTTTTCACCCTTTCAATTATGTAATATCAATAAAAGGACACATGGGAATGATGCCAAATGTGAATAATGTATCTGGCAATCAGCTAGAGTGCACAAACAGAAGGAATTTCCCTACCTGCTGTGGAAATAATCCCCTCTGCAGCTAAGTATTGTTTTCTAAAAATAGTCTTTATTTCCAGATCAAAATTTTGCTCCCTTTCCTTGATCTCAAAAGGTAGTGCTCAACACTGACAGAAACCACCAGACTGCCAGTAGTGCACACCTCTTGGGCAGAGGTTTCTAGCAGCCTGTTTGGGCTCTGTCCTCAGAACCACACCACCCTGCAAACAACTCTCCTTCCACCTTCCTCAGACTGCTCACAAGTTTCCTCACCGCATGAGAAGGGAGATCATTAAGTTTCACAAAAGCAACACATGGCGCAGCGCTTGCACTAAGAAAACATGCTGCCCAGCTTTCCAGACCAACTCCCACACGTACCTTTACATGTGAGAAAACATGGAAGGAGAAAAGCAGACCTACTGTGAGTCCAGCTTCAACCACAGTCAGCTGGAAAAGACAGGTGATGTCCTATCACTGGAAAAGCAAACACAGCTTCCACACAACACTGCAGGACAGTCAGGAACATGTTATGAATAGAGTGTGCTAGAGATTAGGGAAAATACTGATATCAACATGAACAGTAAAAATTGGTTAGTTGCAGTTTATTTAGTAAGTGGACTGTGCCATACATTACAGAGAAAAACACTTTACATACTTCTGACCAAGGAATTAAAAAAAAACATTCTGGCAGATGAACCCAAATATTCTCTTTTCCACAAGAGAACCTGTGTAGACAGGCTCTGAATTAGCAAAGAATTCCTAGGAAGACCACAGAATTTTGCGGACAACAGCATAGCTAGGCAGGAGTCTCATTTGCTTCTTATTAACCAGCAGAGTCATTCTCTTACTGTGCTATTCACAGTTGCATAGTTAAAGACAGTAGCATAGTACTTTCCACCTAAAGTAATGGCATCTAACAAGCTACTGACAATGAGGAGTGGAGTGGAGTAGAAGTCATTTCTTCAGATATTTCTTTCAGTATCAAACATTTTTATTTTTCTCTATCTCTATAAAACTGTATAAACTGGTTAATCTGGTCTTGGTGTTGAGACAAATTTAATCATGAAAGCAGAATACAGTGGTAGAAAAGAAACCATACTACAGGCTTTTGGTTCAAATCACCACATTCTTACTGCTATATAAATGTCAGTCACATTTATTCAGTTGTTTCAAATGGAACATCAGATGTGGCCACTCCCAGAATTTTTTAAAATCTCTTTCCCTATGAAATTATTACTTTCTGAAAGCTTAATTTTGACTGTGCCTCACAAGAACCATATTATGCAATGAATGCAGTCATGTGGAAACAAAGCTCGCGCTATTTTAAAACAACTCAGTTTAAATGCCCCAGACTGTCAGATCTGTATTACCCAAAGTGACTGTGGTAGTTTTATAACTGTACATAAACCTGGAGGAAGCAATTTTCTGTTGGTCACACTGGCATAACAATACTGGCAAAGGAGTCTGCATGCCTAAAGAAAAAGGGACCATTTGGTGGCACAGCACTTTGTTGCCCATTTCTGGGAAAAAACACACTTTAGATCTTCCTAGCTTCAGGATGTATGATAGAGCTGCATCAGCATGTTAACACTCAAATGGGGTAATTTCTCCTTCTTAGGTGCCCTGTGGATATTAGAGGTAAATGAACAACCTAACCTGCTCCACACTGGTCAGTCTAACGTGTATTAATGTCAGGACTTCCAGACTCATCCTGCTTTTACAAACTCAGGAAGATTTCTCTAAACTTTATTTATCTGCTGCACAGAGGTAAAACCATTAGTTTTTCTGAAAGGCAAAAGGGTGAACACTCGACTCATTCCAGAAGGTGCAAAGTATCTTCCTGCTCTTCAAGGTCTCACTGCTGTTGCAGTTGGTCCATGAAAGTTGACAGCATTAAGTTCTTCAGCATGGCTGCTAAACTGGCAGTACTTTATGCAGGTTAGCTTGACATTTCACAAGTCGGAAAACAATAAATGAAATTAAAGAAAATGTTTGCATTGTATAAAACAATCCAGATGTGCTCTTGATATGACTTAGGACTCTAGTAAAACAGCACATATAAATAAACATGAATAAGAATCAAATCAAAAATTTAGAATTTTTTAAAACTTCCTAATTGTCTGGTCCTATCTGGAAAGCTTCATTCATGCCAGCAACGTCAATCTGTATTTCACCTGGTGTTTAACTGCTGGTCAAAAGGATTACTCCCTAGAGCAAGGTCAGCACAACTATGTCGCGGATTTCTCACTCATAATGCACACAAGCCAATAAGCAGATCACTCTTCAACATACTTGTGAGTCATTCTCATACATGAATGTGTCTTCATGGCCTGCATGAAAACAAACTGTGAAAGTCAAGGCTGGGGCCAAAAATCCCTGGGTCATCAGATGTCAGGCTGCTAAATCTGGCATCAGAGACTTAAATATTTTTGTTCCAGACAGCTAAAACTCTGCCTTCCTTCTAAATGACAGTACTGCTGACAATCAGCGCGAGAGTGTCATCTGAAGGACAAAACAGCATGGACAGACCTTTCACACCATGCTCCCTCAAAAAAAGATGTTTACCTCTGCTGCTGCAGATGCATGCTCATTAGCTTACAAAAATGGAGAACTGAGATTTCCAGTACTAAAAGTGAACTTCATCTTGCCCGCTTCTTAAAACATAGACAGCACAGACACTAAAATTCTTATTTTCAGTACCAGAACTCATTGCCGTAATGATGACTCCTGGGCTGCTCATAGCACCATGGGCAGCAGGGGAAGAAACAACAAAGTAAGCAGCAGCAGATGGGCACTGCTGGATGGGCTCAGGCACCCTTACCTGCTCCTTCTGCCATCTGTTTTGAATGCAGCCGTTTTCTTGCAAGGCTTTACCAATGATGCAGCACAATGTGGCATGAAAGGTGAGACACAGTGTTATTCAATGCCTTCATGCACCCATGCAGGACTTGGTATAAAACCATTGCATTCAGAGTTATAATGCGTACTGGTGTAACTACAAAGTATGGAAAATCAGAATTTGGACAAATATTTGGATTAAGGACCATTTTTTCAGGAAATATATCCCCATAGTGCTCAAGAGATGAGATGCATGAGAAGGGGAAATACATGGGTGTTTAAAAGTCAAACAGCTGAATGTATCTTGTGTGCCATGATCTACAGATCGCCTGCAGTGATCAAGACTCCTAGCTGAAGATGCCTGCAATGGCAAGCAATTGGAAATAACTGGAGATTTTGTATTTAGTTACAAACAAAACAGAATTTTAAAAATTAAACAAACAAAACAAAAACACACAAACAAACAACAACCAAAAAACCCAAAACACACAAAAAAAAAAAAAACCCACCTACACTGCACAGGTCTTGGTGTCAGCTGTCTAGATCTAAATCAGTTCCTCTGACTTCTATGAAACCATTTTAGATTTAGCCCTAAAGCCCACTAAGTCAGAAATTGTACCCTTGCAGACTGTCACACACGGATTTTGCATTATGAAACAACTCAACTACTGGTGAAACACTCACCCTGACCTTCCTGCAATATCACACCATGCCTAAAGCAACAGAACCAAACCTCATTACTCGGATTTCAGCTGTGGTCTAGACCCACGAAACAAAAAGGTCATGTTTATTGCTGTTTTCCCAAAGTCAGGCTAAAACAAAAAACGCCTGTGGAAACACGGTGCACAGACCTCGCCGGGGAAGGTCCGAGCCCAGGGCGGGTATTTGCTGCAGAAACTGCCCCCGCGGGTTCAAGCGCGGAGGTCAGGGCAGCCCAGGAGCTGCTCCCGCACCCGGGAGCCCCTGCCCGCTGCCGCAACGCGGCCGGAGCCGAGTGGGGGGAGGCGGGGCGGCCCGCCAAGCCCCGGCCCTCCGCAGATGGACAGCCCCGCAGACCCACCACCCTCCGTGCACATTCACGCAACCGCGCACACCCGGCCAGACACACGGCCCCTCGCCCGCTCACTCATCACGCACGGCCGGGCACAGCATCCGCGCAAACCCACTCGCCCCGCACTCACTCGAACGGAGACCCGCGCACGACCCCGCACGGCGCACACCCGTGCATGCCCACGCACACGCCAGCCGCAGCCGAGCGCGCTCCACACGCGGGGAGAGGGCTCGGTACCTGCGTGGCTTTGTGGAACTGCTTCTTCAGCCCGGCCACCGACATGGCGAGGGCAGCGCGGAGCAGCAGCCGCGCGGAGCAGCAGCGGAGCGGAGCGGAGCGGAGCGGAGCGGAGCCGAGCGGAGCCGAGCCGAGCCGAGCCGAGCCGAGCCTCTGTGCCTGCCCGCGCCGCACCCGCGCCCGGCGGAGGCTGTCAGACGGCGGCGGCGGTGCGGGAGCGCCGTGACGTCAGGGCGGGACGCGCCGCCTCCGGCCGCCCCCGCCCCGCAGGTGCGCCGGCAGGGGCCGCCGCGGGGCTCCCGCGCCGCCGCAGCGCCGCCGCCGCACGGCCGCTGGCCGGGGACCCGCACCCCGCAGCCCCGCCCGCGGCAGGCAGCGATCGTCCGGGGCGGACACCCCCGGGATGGGCACCCGCCTCCGCCCCCCGCCGCGTCGGTCCCGGTCGCAGGCGTAGGTCTTCTCCGTTCTCCCCGCGCTGCGCGGACCTCGGTCTCGCCTCAGCTGCCTTGTCGGCAGGGATCAGGATGCTCGTCCCCGCGGGACATCATCCGCGGAAATGAGCCCGAAAAGAAATTGCCGGAGCAGTAATGGGGGCAAGAGAGGAAAGCAGTAGCGGAGTCAATGTTGGCCAGTTTTCTGAAAAAAAATGTTGGCCAGTTTTCTGAAAAAAAAACCTTTCTGGCCACGTCAGCTTATTTGGGCCTGATGGTGCCTCGCTGAAGCACACAGTTGGTTGTCAAACCCCGGCTAATTGGGATTCTTTCAACTAAGTGCTGTTTTCTTCTCCCGTCAGATTGTCAGTGATGCATAGAAAAGCACTTATAAATTTTGCCTGTTCCAGCCTTCTGGTGTGGCTGTTGGCTGGAGAGTAAAAGCCTAGCACCCAGATAAAAGTCATGTACTTTAGCAGTTCAGTGTTACAAATACTGGCAGAACAGTAATTAGCAATTATTAGGCTCTGCCAGCAAAAGACTAAACAATATGAGCAATGTGATCCAAACACAATGATCCTTCTCTGCAGGCTGAACCAGTCACTGCATATGTGTGCTGCAAATTAGCACAGCGGAGATGCACACTCACAGCTCCTCAGCTGTTTGAAGGCAACCATGCTACACTGGCATTTAATTCCATCACAACACTCATCACTTGAGCTAGTTAGCATTTTCGGAAGCACCTAAAGCTGTTTATAAACTCTGTGAGGGCTTGCCATGGTGCTCCTCGCAGGCTTGTTGCAGCTCACCAAGCTGCACTGCTGCAGTCTTCAGGCACTCGTGCCATCTCAGCCTTACCAGATATGGGGGAAGGGATGATACCACACCTCTGGGCATCTAGAGGCAGAGCCAGGCCTCCAGATCGCTGATACAGTGCGGGTCTTGGAAGTTACATGCAGTGAAGAAAAGGATCTGAAATGGAAGTCCTGTGAGTGCTTTCGGAAGCATTCTCAAAGTTGTTCATCGTCAAGAATGGCAAAGTAAGAATACCTCTCTTCTCACTGGAGAGTGGGAGGTGGTAATTACCTCGTCCCGAGCATAAGTAGGAGGCACTGCTTTCTGGCCTAGGTGCAGATCCGCACAGAAACACTTCCATCCACCCTAGTAGTAATACGGTTTTAAAGGATGGAAAATAAGACCATAAGGAGATACTAGGCAGGGAGTGGGAGTCTCTTGTGCCAGCCATTGTGCTTTTAATAGAAAACTCCCATTGTACCTAGTACTTGGGAAAGGAAAATTCAGTCTGGAAACACAGAGAGAACTAAAAAGTAAACCTATGATAAATGCCATAATTTTGAATTTTTTAAATAAAATTAAGAATATATTTTTATGTTACTAAATAACTGGCTTTCAATGGTAACATTTCAGGATCTAACTTTTGATGGCTATTTCAAAAGAGTATACATTCCTGTCCACTAAAAATTTTATGTGAAAAATTTATAAATATATAATAAATAAATAGACATATAAATGTCCACCAAATTCAGTATCAGGGTGATGAGCTGGAGATACAAGGTATCCCTCATTTTCAAGGATATAAGAAACCCTGCTGCTCCCACTGCCTGTTGATTGAATTGATACCTGGTGCTAAATCATTGCCCAAATTGTAGTTGAATGTCCTGACTCAGCGATATTACTGTCTGTGCATTCTCACAGCTTAATCAGATACTTCTACTTCTGCTCACACTTTCCTTTTCTTTTTCTTCTAGAATATCTATATTCCTGGGAGTGGAAATCTTTATTAATCTTAGTTAAAGCACAATTCGTGTGTATCAGTGTCAATGGACTTAAAACCCTTAATGTAAATTAGTGACAGTTCTTGGACAAAGAGAAATTAATTTAGTGACTGCTCTTCGGTATATCATGTAATTTGTGATTTCTTCTCCTGTAGGAATCTAAAAATCAGCTTTACTGAGACAGCTTCTGGTTTTAATAAACTATAGCAGAAAACAAATGTTTGCCTACAATGTATCACAACTGATTCTAAAATATTTTTGTGCAATTATGAGATCTATACCTCTAAATCCAAATCCCATTTTTAAATGAATAAGTATGATAGGTAAGCACTTCTTTGTATTTCATATGGAAAGAAAAATTCAAACAATAACTTAAGAATATTGCCATTGTTGCAGCTGCAAGAAATAATCAAGTTCAGGAAAGAAAAAGACTTTTGTAGGTGCAAGCCTAGTCCTTTTGTTTCATGGATTATTATGACATTGGGTTGTAAATCACTATAGTTCATAACATACAGTTGAATCTGCAAATTTAGAACTGCATACTCATTCTGACAGTCATTTAGTGAAATAATTCACTAAATTAATTATGAAATGAAATTTCATAATTATTAATTATAAATGAAAAATGGAAATATTCACTTCGATAGGGCTTCAAGAATTTGATTCATACTTCAATTTTAGCTTTTTAGATTTTTTCTTTTAAAAAAGCATGTAGGTAATATTTCAACCGCACAAAGTCATGTAAAGCATAATAAAATCTACTTGATAAATTGCCTACCAAAATAAAATAAAATGCTAAAAGTACAATTAAAGCATTAGCAAAAAGTGTTTGCAAAACCAAAAAACTAATTCCAGGAGAAGATGGCATGGATGCCAAGTCCTTGAAGAAATTGCAGTGGAAGCAAATCACTCTGTTCAGCACTCAGGTTATAAGACCACATTGAAAACCAAAGGTAAATATAATAAAACTAAAAAAGGAAACCCGACAGCATTATGAATACAAATTTTTGCAGGTAAGTAACACACAAAAAAAAATCCTAAATATTCTTAGAGCATTCATTCATTAGCAGGGAAGAATTTGGGTGTTTATAAAGCTCTGTATGGTACTAAATCAATAATTTTACATGAAATATTTATTGATATTTTCAAAATACTTGAGTAAGACAGAAAAACATAAACATCCTTATGAATAGGAAAGGCTCCACAGAAGGTTTGGTCCATCACCCACAACTGATCAGGAACTGTGTATCTCAGTCAGAAATTACGCCAGAAATTAAAAATCAGAGCCCTCATTTGAAATCTAATCTGAGCTACACGACTACAGATCAGCTGGCAAAGACATCTAAATCCAAGATGTGTAAAACAGCAGGCAGTGAATAATTGCATGAGCATTAAAATAATGCTTACTTTTAAAAAGGATGAAAGATGGCCATGTAAGTGTGAGACACAAAGGAAGCAAACAAAAAAATCTGTTATTGTATTATCTCTTAAAAAATTTATTCCTTCACTGATTAGGAAATATTTTGTTGGCTTATGAAGATAAAAACATCCACAAAACATAGGCAATAAGTTACATTAACATTGTTAAGCAAGGGAAGAAGGAAACACCTAACAAGGAAAGAATCAAGGCAGAAAAATATCAATAACCCCTATCCTTTTGTTTTAAGTACAAGAACCCTTTAATTTTGTTTCACATAAACCAATAATATTAAGAAGGATTAACAGCATTGTTCTTATCAGTTAAGTATTATTACTCTTCCAACCACAGTAGACATAGATTGAACAGCTGAATTTTTGTGTTTCAAGCATCCCATAGATTATCCAGGTTTGGTAGATTCACCCTTCCCAATCATTTATCTCCAGTCTCATGAATTTATAATGTCTGTTTTCTTTCTTAATAGATGATCAACAGATGAGATTTCCTACAATGTCCAAGAGTTCTTCTTTATAAAACTTGACTGGATACAATACCATTACTCTTAGTATTCTTCCTCAAACACTGTTCCTTAAAGCTCAACAGGTTTTTGTCCCCGTGATCAAAAGAAAACAAGGTCTGTGTTGTTTTCCATCATACCTAAGTAACAAGCACTTTTTCGTTTGTCTTAACCGATGAGAGCCTTTTCTGACAGGATACTTTTGATAAGATTATTGCTGAGCTCTGTCCTATCTGTTCCCAAAGATACATATTTACTTCTAGTCCATGTTGTATGAGGTGTTCTATTAATCCTGCTGTCCTGTGTGAATGTCATGCCTCATCCATTATAATTACATACTTGAAAAATGCAGGACAATGCGATAATGAATCTTATCTTTGTGTTAACCACCAGCAGTAGGCTAGTAAGTTTTTGTTTATTTCTCCATTAGCTATGAAGAGAGCATGGACTGGTTCTTTTCAAGCTTCAAATTTCCTTTAATTTCAATTTTGCAAGAAATTAAATAAGTTAGAGCCCTCATTTAAATTAAATAGTTAATAGAAATTAAATAGTTAATAGAAATTAAATAGTTAGAGCCCTCATTTACTGACTACTGCCTAGTCTGGATAATAAATAGATCTTTAAGAATCACATCTAAACTTAATTTTCAGCCACCTTCATTTCTTAAATAGGAATTTTTAGCTATGTTTTGTAGGAGCAGCCACTTCAGCATAACAGCCAAGAAATATCAGAAAAATACCTGCAGAGAAGACAGAGTCTTTGGCCACTAAATTTAACACCAGTTTACAGCTAGGGCACCTAGCAGCACAGAATAACCTAGATCAATTTCAGAAAAGCTGGAGGACCTTACACAGTTGCTTATATCCTTGATGCATTGTCCAGGCATTGGTGTCTTAATAGGCCAGAAGTCCTGAAAGTGGATTTTGAACATCTTTAGGTTGCTTCTAGTGCAGACAAGATGCATGCACACATATGCCTTTGTGTGCATACATAAGAGCAAGTGCGGGGGTGTCTTGTCCTTGGGCAGGTCCCGACAGGTCCCTTGGATGGGTGCCCACAGCCGACCTTCCGCCCAAGCCCGGATAGTATCGACGCCTCACCAGTAAATAACGCGCAGGGGGGCTTCTTTGCTTGCTAAGTCCGGAGGAGTTTATTTCAGGAAAGGAATAGAAGGGAGCAGGGGTACAACCCTCCCCGAAGGGCAGCAGAGGCAAATAAGCGTCGACCTTCGGGGGGGTCCGGGTATATATTCGAGGGGGGTAAAGGCGGAGAGTGAGGAGGAGTTAAGGCGGGTTGACAGGGCACGGACCAACGGGAAGGAGGGTAGGGAGTGGTTCAGGGCAGGGGACTAATGGGGAACAGAGGACAACAGAACCTTCTAGAACGAAGGAGTGGGGAGCAGGTGAGTGGCACACTGATTGACAGGTGGGGACTGCCTCACACACACGCCTCCTCCCAAGGCATCCCCGATGCCTCTCTCAGCCCACCTCCCACATCTCCCCCCTTTCTATTAATTAAAAAGACATTTTTGAATGCCTTAGTTATGGTCTTTTTAAGACACATGATGGCTATGGAAACTATCATAAGAATGACAAGCACCCAGATTAGGCTTTTGATGATGGAAGTGGCCCACCCAGGAATACCCCATTGCGCCAGCGCCCGGTCCATAGGGTCATAAATCTTTGTCTCTGTAAGTAAGGTGGATACTTGGTCCTGGATCCTTTTGATATTTTCGTGGATGGAGGTGCTTCTGGAGGTAAGGTTGAAGCAGCAGAGTCCTTCAAAGTCTTCACACCCGTGGCCATGGGCGAGTAGAAGATAGTCAATAGCAGCCCGGTTTTGGAGGGTTGCGTGCCTGGTGGTTTCTTCATCCGCCAAAAGGTCGGACAGGGCGGCTGAAGTAGCGCTGGCCTGCTTACTCAACCAACACCCCAGATGGGAAAGCTCCCCGAGGGCTTTCGCAGCAGCGTACCATGGCAGAAAGATGGATGCTGCGATCCTTTTGCCCTCACTCCAATCATAAATTTGGTCATCGCATTTAGGGTCGAATTGAGTGTACGCACGTTTTTGTCTCGTTAATTGTTTGTCTTTTTTCCAATCCAGAATCTGTGTTTTGTTCGGGGTGAGTGTAGTGAGCTGGCCAAGGCTGCAGGGACCCCCTTGGATCTTAGATGGGATCCCTGCCCACACCCTATCCCCACAGATAAGGAACACACCTCTGGGGAGCAACCTGGGAGTAAACGTGGATTCAGATGCCTTGTGGCTGGTATAGTTGCACCAGTTGGTATATTTTCTGGAATAAGGGGACACATCTTTTCTTTCTATTTTTCCCATTTTTTCTTGAGATTGTCCAATCATGTGCCAATGTTCTTGTTTTGGTTTATAGAAAAAGTTGACACAGTAAGTGGCAGGGAAGGAGCCCAGTAAGTCCAATTCCTGGGGTTCCTGTGGTGCATGCGGGAGGATCCTCGTCCACTCATCCCAGGTGTCTACAGGGTTGGGTTCCTTACCAGCATATGGATGATCTCTTGGGGACAGGGGCATTCCCACCAGGCATGTGGACAGTGGGTCGTCCACTTTTCCCATGGCCATGCAAAAGCTGTCCTGTTGTATGGACTTTGCAAGGGTGACCCAGATATTTTCCTTCGGCTGCTGAACGATCCAGGCTGCAGATACCCATGTGAGCGAGGCGCAGATGAGGAGTATCAGGGGTGTTCTGGGAGCTTTGTGAGCCATCCTAAAGTTGGTTTCTATAATAGAAAGGACGGGGTGAGTATCTTAAAAACTCTTGGTTCCACACCTCTACCGTGTCCCTTGATATTACTTCCCCCTCTAGCAAGAAGCATGCCTTAGGTGATCAGCCAACTTAGATTTCTGAATCAAAAAATTTAATCAGCAGAACAGTTAGGCTAAATTACTTATGTTCTGTCCCTTGTCTCCTTGCAACAGATGATGAGCTACTAAGCTGCACAGATGCCAGCACGGGCACATCCCCAGCTCCAGGGAAACTGAGCACATGAAAAGGTAAGCATCATTTGTTCTTCATTAAATTAATGAGTGCTCCTTCTGATCTCTGTGTTGGTAAGCAGTTCCCCGCAACACCATATCAGCAAGATTGTCATAAACAAAGCACGACAGAAAGGGTAGACATATTTCAGATGGCTTAATCTGTTGTGGGCATAGTGATATATTTCATTTGTTTGCCTGATTACAGCTTCATTACATATAGATGTACAACAACAATATGTTCAGATAGAGATCATGCAGACTGAGAACTTATCACAATTATATTCATGTTGAAAAAGTCTAACTCAGTTTCTCAATTCTGTGCTGTAATTCCAGTTGTACTGAAATGACTTTTTATATTTACTTTGATTTTTAATCCCAGTGGAGATGTTTCTAAGTATTTCAACCTTTAGATACTTTAGCCTACTCTCTTTGTCTCATTATGATGCACAAGCACCTAACACAAGCCAATGCATACCTTCTAAAGAAAATTCTGGCTCTTGAGACTGTTAGGCCTGAGAATCAGTGACAGGCCATTTCTTCTCGACTTGTTGAAAAAAACATCTTAGGGCACTAGAAATGCCATCCAGAGGGACCTGGACAACCTTGAGAAGTGGAGCCAAGGTAATGTAATGAGATTTAACAAGACCAAGTTCGAGGTGCTGCACCTGGGTCAGGGAAAGCCCCAGTGTCAATGCAGGCTGGGGATAAACAGATCAGAGCAGCCCTGCCCAGAAGGGCTTGGGGGTGCTGAGGGATGAGAGGCTGGACATGACCCAGTCCAGACAGCCAGTTGTGTCCTGGGCTGCATCCAAAGCAGTGTGGGCAGCAGGGCCAGGGAGGGGATTCTGCCCCTCTGCTCTGCTCTGGTAAGACCTCACCTTCAGGGCTGCATCAGCTCTGGGGTCCCAGCACAGGAAGGAGATGGACCTGTTGGAGAGAGTCCAGAAAGGGCCACCAAGTTGATCAGAGGGATGGAGCACCTCTTGTGCGAGGGAAGACTGAGAGAATTGGCATTGTTCAGCCAGGAGAAGGGAAGGGTTTGGGATGACCTAATTGCAGCCTTCCAAGTACATGAAGGGAGTCTGCAAGAAACATGGAGATTGTTTACAAGAGCATGTACTGAGAGGACTATGAGAAATGGCCTCAGACTGAGAGTAGTAGATTTAGATTAGACATTAAAAAGAAAATCTCTGCTGTGGGGGTGGTGAGACACTGGCACAGCTTTCTCAGAGAAGTTTTGGATGCCTCATTACTGCAGATGTCCAAGGCCAGGTTGGACTGGGCTTTGAGCCGCCTGCTGTAGCAAAAGGTTTTCCTGCCCATCACAGGATATTTGGAGCTAGATGATCTTTAAGGTCCTTTCTAATCCAAACAGAATCTATGATTCTGCTCACTTTTCAAATTTTCTTTTCTTTTATGGAAACATAGGTGGTTTAGTAAGGACAAAACATTACAGGCAAGTTGTGTTGGGAGGCAATCACAGAAATACTAGATGAAAATGCAGAATCTTCCAATGTACTCTTTTTTAGGGACTTCATTACAGTGAAAGTAATATTCAGAGATTCAAATAGCCAGTGCAGTCAGCATGAAACAGCCAAAGTTTTACAACAAATTATATTAGAATATGAGCTTTAAATAACAAACAGATCTCTTAGGTTTGCAGCAGGCACTGAAGCAATGAATTCTGGTTCGTTGATGTGCCATTAACCTCTGTCATGACAATTTCTTGCCCAGATACTTGTGTTTCAATTAGCACAAATCTGTGTGAGGTTCGGGCACCAACGGGACTTTCTGTACTATTGAATATTTAATAACTGTCAGTCTTGTGTCCAGTTGGTCATCTTGCTGTCCATGGGTTTAGAGGCTGCCCCATCTGTGCTTATTTGGTGTACTGAGAAGAATTATCTGTTACCCTTGACAGAGATTAGCAACAAAGTTCACAGATGTTGCGACCTATTCTCTGCAGTCCTTACTGAAAGAGCAGAGCTAAGACACTACAGCAAGTCCATGGCTCCACAAGCTTGAAATGAACATGGATTTGACCTAATTACAGAATAATTTCTGAGACTTTTGAGTGGATCAAAAAGGCCAGACAATGGACAACAGAAACAATGCAAGAGTGATTGGTGCAGTCAATTGCTTCAGCTGAAATAAGATGATCCTAGAACATCTTGATTTTGACCTGTTGCTTTGGATGTTGCATTCTGAGCTCATGTTGTTTGTTTTTTCTTTCCACCAGTTATGTAAAGATTAAGAGCTTCGCTAAAAATCTTGCAATTATTATTATCTAATTGTGCTATGTACTGCACCATGTAGCTGATCCCAGGCAAGCACTGAGCCAGGGACCTCAACCACAAGCACATGTGCCTTGAGTTCTCTAGCCTTGATGTTCAAGCTGGAAAGAAAGAAGCCTTTCTTATTCTGCATACATCATGCCCTTATTAAGTGGTCTGTTCTACCCTTTCTAGGCTTGCTACTGTACAAGCATCAGTGTTAATATGAGCATAGAATGTCCCAGGTTCCCAGCCTTGTGTTTCCATCTTATCACTGAGTAAGTGAAGCTGAAACAGGGAGAGCATCCAAGCCACAGCCTGGCATCACCCACACAGCTTTCACTTTATAGATTCCTTTCTGTTAATTAAGTAACCGGTACACTTCTCTCAGCTATCAAGATGATTAATATTCTGTCTCTTCCCTACACAAGAGGGACTTTCAGAATTCATGTGTAGGTTTTTTTGTCCATCATTTATATGACTGGGCTTGAGTTGCAACAGTTTGTACAGTTGTACAGAAAGTGACGAATTGACTGTCAAAGCCTCTCCAGTTGCTAGAGTGAAATCATACGATTAATGAAATTGCCTTAAAAATTTTTAATCAATTAGGAACCACTGTTTAGACTAACCTCAATGCTTAAACTAGAGAGAAGAAGAAAAAGGATTTAATTTTTCTGCTTCTACAAACACAAAATAGATAACAAACAAGTCCCTCTGCTCTACTGACTATAAAAAACCCCCAAAAACCAGTCTTACCCTGCAGAAACAAAGATTACTTGTCTCTTCTCTGTAGCTTGTGCTTCTTTACTGCAGGCCTCTCAGGCATTTTTCCCAAAAACATGACAAAGTAACTCACAAAAATTTTGTGGGATTATCAAGCTGTATTTTCTCATAACCTTTTCTATACCTGCATGAGGAACTCCATGCAACCTCAGAAGGCAAGACAAGGTGAAACCAGCAAAGTTCCTGGTGTTTCTTCTAAGTTTGCACTGCATTGTAGGCAAGACAGAGCATCATAAAAGCAGGCAGCAGATTCCTGTCAGAGCACAATTCAAAAAGGCTTCAGCCTTTTAGCATTTAAAATGCAATAAATATAAATGCCCCACAAGAAGTGGGAGCACAATATTAATGAGAAAAGAATGAATCTTGAGCCCTCTCCAAACTCCTCAACCCATCTTTATCTGAGTATCCTAAAGGGGTCATCAGTGTTGCCTAGACAATATTTTATACTATTACATCATCTCTGGGATTCTGCGATAGTGTCTTTGAAGCACAGGCTAGCTCTTTTCATTCCTTCCTCTCTACATTCTAGCCACTAGGTACAGTTTTTTGTTTCCTGTTTTACCTCCAACATATAGACCCACAACAATCATCTTTATCCCAGAGAGTGATAGCGCTACACAACAATTCAGAAATTAGCTAGCTCTCATGGATGTTCTTATGCCAGAGGTTTAATATCCAACTGTTGCAGGAATTCAGAACCACTTCCACCTGTTATTTGAAAACTATGCATTTTTTCCACATGCCATTATCACATTTCTCTGTTCCTTCGTAGTCTTGTGTATGATATTTGAACCACCAAGCCTTGCACAAAAAAAATGAAAATTGGGGAAAAAAGTGTCTTTTACAAGTCATTGGTGCATTAAATACAGGCCAAAGAGACAGTATTTTGTAAATTCATGAGCATTTTCCCAGTTTTTCAATAAAAGTAGCTTTCCTCTACTTTGTGTTCAAGTGCAATGTCACCAAGCTAAATCCATATTATATTTTTAGTACAACTCTGATTTACATGAAACTGCTGCAGTATATAAAGCTATGGAAATCCCTACGGTGCAACAAAATGAACTTTGAACTAAATGAACTTTCTCGATTCCTGTAAGCAAATTGCATTGAAAACAAGAAAAATATAAATTGTAAATATAGAGGAATAATAATGTCCTCACCCAGCTTTAGAGATATACAGGAGAGACATAGAATCATATATGGAGTTGGAAAGAACCTTAAAGATAATTTTTTTCCAAAGCCCCTGTCATGGGCAGGAATCCCTTTCCCTTGATCGAGTTGCTCAGAACCCCATCCAGCCTGGCCTTGAACACTGCCAGGGATGGGGCATCCACCGCTTTTCTGAGCAACCTGTTCCAGTGCCTCACCACTTCACAAGTAAAGAATTTAATCCTAGCATCTAATTTACTCCAACCATTCCCCTGGTCAGAAGTCCCCCCAGCTCTCTTGTAAGCCCCCTTAGAGCAGCTTTCCAGTTCCTTCAGGATCTGGACAGCTGCTATAAGGCCTCCTATAAGGCCAGCCTTCTGTTCTCTGAGCTGAACAACCCCAACTCTCTCAGCCTTTCCTCACAGGACAGGCATTCCAGTCTTTTGCTCAGCTTGGTGGCTCTCCTCTGTACTCACTCCAACAGATGTCCTTTTCTCCATGTCCTTTTCATGCCAGAGGTGCCAGAGCTGAATGAAGAGACTACACTGCAGGTGGGGTCTCTGCAGAGCAGAGGGGCAGAGTCCGCTCCCTGCCCCTGCTGCCCACACTGCTGTGGATACAGCCCAGGACACAACTGGTTTTCTGGGCTGTGAGTGCTCATTTACAGGTCATATCCAGTTTTGTTTCCATCAGAGCCCCCAGTCATCTGCAGGGCTTCTCTCAACCCACTTATTTCCCAGTCTTAATTTGTGTTTGGGTTTGCCCCAAAATAGATGCAGTTTCTTAAAACTGCCCTTGTTAAACTTTATGAGGTTCACATGGGCCCACCTCTCAAGCCTGTCACTGTGAGCCTGGATGGCATCTCTTCCCTCTGAAGTATCAACTACATCATTCAGTTTGGTGTCATCTGCAAAGTGACTGAGGATACATCTAAGCTATCTCTGTATCTCTCTATTTAATTAACGAAGAGATAGATCTACTTCTAAATCGGAAGTTAGCTGATTCATCTGTCTGTTTTCAGATGACAGGACTGCCTTCCATTCTGTGAAGAGTCTCTAAAAGATAACTAGATTGTCACCTTAGATGGGGACTCTTTAGTGATTAAATGCCTAAAATTAGGCATTTTGCAAATTCTAGTACCGCTAGGGGCAGAGTAGAAGACTCTTCTCTTGTGTAGAGGGAGGGAAGTACATTTGTTTATTGTATTAAAAATACAAAAGATATGCAGAAGACAGAGTGTTACAATGAGATAGATATAGACAGATATTTCCACTTTTTACTAACTGAAGGTTATATAACTAAACCAGTTGTTGACACTCCCATAGCAGATAATGTTAGGTTTTCAAGGCAGAGGATTCACTGCTTACCTGTTAAGTCCACAGGATTTTCCCAATGCTATTGTTTTCCCAGAGAGACTGCAAACTACTATAAAGAGATTATTTAATTCATTACAAAAATAACCTGAAAACCTCATAATGATGGATGGAAAAAGAAAGAGACTGAAGAGCTAATTATAGAAATAGAGGCAGAAGCATTTTAATTTGAGTTGCCTATTTTATATTATTTGAGGTATCCTTGTAATCTGAAATTTCCTCCCCCTTTTTCATTAATACTTCTTTTGTTTTAGTTTGCATCTATTTCAGATACTGTTCATAATTTCCCATTAGAAGACTGCAGCTGATTGTTGAAGCAAACCACTTGTTTGATTTTTTTTAACTTATAAGTTTATTTCTTTTTTTTAACTTATAACTTTATTTCTTGTTGAATAAGTAAGTTTAGAGGGGCAAGACTGCCTTCTAGAAGAAAAAATCTTGAAATAAGACAATAGCTTAAAAATTTATGACACTTTTTGAAGCAAGAATCTCTTTCTAATCATCTCTTTTCCTCATGGTTTGAAAGAAAGATAATTTGTGACTTTGTTATGTTTGCAACATAACCTCTTTGTTAGTAATGGCACATTCACTGCAATCAGTCAATTTGTCTTTTAAATGTTGCAGCAATTTACACTGAGGCTTTGTTAAACTGCCAAATAATACCCCAAAATCAATAAAAATATGCTGGTATAAACATTTTGCATTTTTAAAAAATAACTTTGGTGGAAACTATTTTGAAAATATTTTCTAAATGAAATATTATGTGGGAATGAGGAAGGTAAACTAACAGAAGGAAGGCGAGATCTGGTTAACATTGGAGGTATCTCCTCTCCCAGTTAAACAAACAGAGGCATGCTTTGCTGAAATCCCAGTGAAACTTCCATAAGACATGAACATAAACAGAAAAGGTAAATTGTATTTAATTAAGTACCTATGATGTTTTGTTGAAATGCACACAGACCATATTTTATAGGTAGGTTGTTAGAACAAAGAATAACATTGGTAAAATCAGGCAGGTTTTGGTACATTTAAAGTGTCCATAACTTTTTGCAGAGAGCTCCTTTTTCCAAGTATGCGAGTCTGGAGATCCAGTATAAGGGACTATCTTTCCATGCAGACTTGAAGAACCTTCTGAAATATGATTTTAAACTTTCAGGGGTGCAGTCCTTGCTCAGTGCATTAGCTATAATATATTACTGATATTCTGCCCCAAACTCTTGTACTATGTATTGGTCTATACTTCTTAAATTAATCATCCATATTAAAAGTAAGACGTATTTTAGGAATCCCTATTTTTGTGGACAGTTACATTTGCAAACTGAAATTTAAGACTAGTGAGAAAGTCAGACCTGCTGCAGAGGAGATAGAAATTGTGCAGAATCACTTTTATCTCCCAAAATTTCATTTGGTTTCATGAAGTTAAATGTAAAAAAACAAGAAACAAAACCAACCAAACAAAAAACCTCCACAGATTCTGCAATAAATTCATCCAAGTATTAAAAATTAATTCTTTTCTTTTGAAGAAGAACAATGAAAAAGAATAAGAAGACTTGCCTTAGGCCTGCTACAAAGAGAAATGCTTAAATGCTCCTTTCCATCTGTTGTTTGGTCTTTCAGAGCCCTCTAGGCTCTTCAGAAGTGCTCAAAGCGGAACTGCTCTGCACTTGCCTCTGTCATAATGCTTGAAAATTGGAAACTGACCCTGGATCACAGATCATATAGCACAGTGCTGTCATCACACCATTCTCACTAATGTAATTTTAAATACTTCAGCAACATTAGTGAATACAAGACAAAACAGGCCACCTGCTCCTAGATGTTGATGGAATGCCAAGAGTCTAAGCTGATAGTCAGAAACAAACAATTGAAGGAAGCACATTCTGCTTTCCCATTCAACATCCAAGATTTCAGACAGTGCCAAACTAAAAATATCTTCAGTTCAAGCTGCTTAAGGTCAGTGGATTAGCATTTACAGTAAAAAACCCTCAATGCATTAAACTCTCTTATCATCACAATTAGTAGACATTTTTAGAAAGCAAAAAACAGCACAATAAAGTACTGAAACTGTATATTGTAATTATGTGCTCCAAGAATATTAGGCTAAAAATTTTTCAGCTTTGTTCTTACAGCTATTAAGAAACCCGTATTTTAGATCACTTCCAAAGTCTCAACATCGTGATTTCAGAAGTTATTTGTAGCATGTGGGAAAAGACCAAGCACAATTGTTATTCCATGGAGTACTTACAAAGAGGCCCAAATCCAAATCTTTCCAATTCCTATTCTGTGTGATCAATCTACTACATTATTTTAGCATTATTTTTATCACATGTTTAGATAGTTTCAGTTATGCCACTGTAGAAAGAGGATAAAAATGTGCATCATATCAGACATCCAACTTGTATTAATCATTCAAGGAACAGTCTCTCACATATGTTTTCAAAGCAGTCATTGACAAATTCACAACCATGAAATCTGTTTTCCCTTGTGTATTTCCTCCTGACCCTCCTTCACTAAACTATTTTCTTACTGTCTTTTTTTTCTTTGTTCTTTCATAATTGTTCTTTCCCTGCATATTTTATCTATTTGGTGCACTGTTACACTTTTGTCTTGATTCTTCTTGCCAGCTGTTTTGCTCTCCAATTTATATGTCAGATTTTACTTCATCTGTACACCATCTTGGATCTTTATGTTTCTTTTCCTTCAGTCATGAGGATGCAGTAGGAAGTTACATGCTCCTGGGATGATGTCTTTCCTTCTGATAGTAGGTAGAGAAGAAACTAGAAAAAATAATGTCCAAGTCATCAAATAAATAATGGCCTTAAAATAATGGCCTTAAAAATAATGGCCTGTGTTCATGGTTCCTTGAGAGATAAAGGAGTAGCATTAGTGACACCAAACACTTTATCATCTAAAAGAAGTGGATTGCTGTTATGTCTGGTGTCACTCATCCCATGAGTAAAATTTTAATGTATGTGCTTCTATCAGATATAGTTACCAACATATTTTTTTTAATTCTAAGTGTAAAAGCCAAGGCTTCAGATAGAAATTCATATATTGCCTTATTTTGGATGAGAGAAAGATTAATGAGGGATTTTAAATACTGCAAAATGTTTCCTTAAATATAAGAAATAGAATATTATCTCTGTAAGAGTGAGTCATTTCCAAAGGAAAGACAGAATTATAGGATGGTTCCCAAAGTGCTCTCCTCTTTGCTTAGTGCCATGATCATGATCATTATCTGTATGAAGTTTCCAGAGAGAAAACTGAGCACTTTGAATCCACTATGATCTAGTCATTAGTGGATAAGCATCTTTGGTTTTCAACCAGAAATAGAGAAAGAAAACATTTCTATTTGCCTTTTTAAACAATTATTTGAAGAATCTTTTTCCTTCATTTCTATTGCCTGTATGTTTACAAATTCTGCAGCAGTGTCCTGTGTTCAGATTTCAAATTAAAACAACTGGCTGAATTAAGAGTAGTTACAACATCCTTAACTAACCTCAAGGCGCACTCTTCCTTTGCGTTATGATCTTTGCAGTGAGGGTGTGAACTCTTTGTACATCTCTGGCACTCTAATATCTTTCTCCAGGAAAAAGAAAAGTAAAATTATGCCCTCCTTAGGTGTTTTGAAAATGGATTTGAAAGGAAGAAAAGTTCTTTAGATACAAACAGGTTTGGTTTTTTTTTTGTCCTGTTAGAGTAAAAAATTTTGAAACTCCATGTCACAAAGTACTTTTTAACATTGCTGTGGCAATAGTGGTGGGTTTTTTTGTTCTTGTGTTTGGTTTTTCTTGGTTTTTTTTGTTGTTGTTTTGTTTTGTTTTTTTTTTTTTTAAATGATGCAGTCACTATTTTAACAACTTACTGAAATAGCACTTTGGATACTACTTAATCCAAAACTTCCTGGAGACAACAATTTTTCTATTAAATTTAAGACTGATTTGTCTTTTGTGGACTTGGACCTCACAAGGCATTTCTATGAACACTTGTAGAAGGCACATGGAAGGTTTTGTGATGCTCCTGCTGTACTTTTCCCATTTGTCTTGGCAAGGTTTTGGCTGGTTTTGACTTTTTGAGAAACTGCCAGCTCCTGTCCCTGTCTGACAGAGCCAGTGCCAGCCCACTGGTGACAGTGGCAGCATTTCTGAGATAACTTTTTTATGAAGTGGTGGGAGAGGGAGCACAGCAGGGAGTGAAATCAAACTGTGCAACAGCAACTGCAGCTGGAGAGAGGAGTGAGAGCATGTGAGACAAGCAGCCCTGCAGACACGAAGGTCAGTGGAGAAAAGGGGGATGAGGTGCTCTGGGCACTAGAGCTGAGATTCTCCTGCAGCCCGTGGTGCAGACCATGTTGAGTCAGCTGTGCTCCAGAGTGGAGGAGGTACTCAGCTACAACCGATGCAAATCCCACACCAAAGCTGTGACCCCATGGAAGGGAGCCCAGGCTGGAGCAGGTATGCAGCATGACTCTTGACCCCACAGGGAACCCATGCTGGAGCAGCCTGTTCTTGAAGGATGGCAAATCATGAGGGATTCACACCAAGCAGTTGGCGAGGAATTGCAGCCCGTGGTAGGAATCCATGTTGAAAAAGTTCATAGAGAACTGTCTCCCATGGGAAGGACACCACACTGGAGGAAGGGAAGAGACAGGAGGAAGGAACTGTACAGAAGAGTTTTGAACTAACCACAGCCTCCATATCCAGTGCACCTGGCTGCTCTTAGGGAGAGGTAAAGTGAAGAAAAGTTGAACCTGGGAAGAAGGGAGGGATGGGGTGAATGTGTTTTAAGATTTGTTCTTGTTTCTTTTTATCCTACTCTGACTTGATTGGCAACAAATTAAGTCAGTTTCCCTGAGATGAGTCTATTTTGCCTGTGATTGTAATTGGTGAGTGATCTCTCTCTATCCTGATTCAAATCCATGAGAGTTTAATTATATTTTCTCTCTCCTGTCCAGCTGAGGAGGGGGAATGATGGAGCAACTTTGGAGGGCACCAGGTATTCACCCAGAGTCAACCCCCAGCACACCATTACACTGCTGTGAGGTGACCTATAAAATCAGCAGTGTAGACATAGCCACAAGGTCTGAATCAGAAGTGGAGCCATCTGTACAATCAAAGGCTAAACTGAGGGCTATGTTTATAAAATTCAGTATTTTAACAATGGAACCAGTTTGCCTGTACTACTTTGACCATGTCACATAAAAATTAGTTTTCTACAGGTTCCTAATTATGCTTGCAGGATCTTCTCCCACCTGCACAGTCTAAACATGCCCAAACAGATTGAAAGATGTTAGGCACACAACAACCAACAAGGACTACTTTGATTTCTGTGTTGCCAAAAGTGAAATCTGTGTTATATCTAAATCAAAAGAGATTTTACATCTGTTGTCAGAAGAATCTAGTCCATTTTCTCATTCTTGCCACATAGAAAATCCTGAAATTTCAAAGCTCAGTATTACATCTGAATCTGGATGGGGCATATTGCTGTACAAGGTGAATACAAGGTAAATAGATTTCTAGTGGAAAGATTAAGACATAAAGTTTCGGACACTTCCTCCTCCCCAGGCCTTCTCTGACAGGCTGGATTTCTGCATCTGTACAACAGTCTGGATCAGGAAACTTACACAGCTGAAAAGGTGCCAAAGAAAAGAAAAAAGGTTGAGTTTTCATTTATCTAGAGAGGTGCTAGCACCAGGCCACAGACAGTAGCAGGGTGTGCAGCCAAAGCAGGGAAAAAACGGAGAAATCATTACCTTTAATGGCAGCCAGTTATTCTGTTGGTTTAGGGAGATTGTAGAACTACACTGCCTGGTCATCACAGAGGAAAGAAACCCTAATTGGAAAGATGGAGCAGCTAAAACCCCAAATATAGTTTAAAATCTGTACAGATGAGTACAGATTTTGGGGCTGTAGACATGGCTGTTGGAACAAAACCTCACTTTGCAAGGAGAATTAAGGATGATATTTGGTTTTGAAGCACATGATAAATTAAATGTCTTTTAGTTGTTTGGCAATGGTAACTGAATTCTATGCAACCAGAGACAATAGTACTTCATACAAAAAGTGAAATATAAGAAAAAAGTTCTATTTTAAGGAAAGTCCAAAAAAGAGCATGTGGCTAACCTCATGAAAAAAGAAACAGTCTTATGATTTTGAAGGACTGAATAATTATTGAGAGAGCAGATCAGGAGAAGATTCTGGGACAAGAAGTTCAGAGACGTTATGGATTAGGTGAGGTGGGGTGAACACAATGAATTTCTGACAGAACAATAAGACACTGTCAGGGGCAGAAAGTCAGAGTCTGTAATGAAGCTACGCAAGACTTCACTTCTCTAACTGAGCATCCAATTTGAAAAGAAACAATATCTGAAGAAGAGAGGTGCCAGGTTTAACCCTGGTGGGAAGCTGAATCCCAAGCTGCTGCTCATTCACTACCACCCTGAGGGATGAGGGAGAGAATTGGAAGAGTAAAAGTGAGAAAAGCCATGGCTTGAGACAAAACCAGTTTAATAGGTAAAGCAAAAAGCTGTGCACACATACAAATCAAAACCAGGAATTCATTCACCACTTCCCACGTAGGGCCCCATCCCATTTGGCAATGTCTTGGGAAGATCAAATACCTTGATCAAGTAACTTCCTCTTGCTCCCTCTTTCTCTCTCAATTCTCACTAACCTAGATAATCAACCAAGAAATAAATTTTTTAAGTTTACAAATATCAGCCAAGCATGTTCACTGTACATATATGTGCTCAGGTGAGCTCTGTCAATGGAAAAGGCTGTATAATTGTGGCACTCATGCATCAGACATGGAGGCAAAAACAGTGTCATAGCAAAACAGAAAGTATGGTAAAGAAGGCAAATAAAATAAAGTGATGAGTTTACCCTAATGTTGCAATACCATCAGAATTTAAATAAATTAATTATGTTCTTCGCACTATTCCCTTCTGATATCTCTAGTATCAAAGCCATGGTGTAAATGAACATCATTTTAGGGTTGATCAACCAGCAAGGTATACACTGCTGCTTTTGGTTCCTTAAATTCAAAGATCTCAGCATTATCCCATATTCAAAATGAACACAATCATTTATCCTGTGACTTGAGTTTGATTAGGAATCAACACCTAAAGCTTAGTCCTATTCTTCATTAAAAATTGCCTCTTCTTGCTGATCGTTTTCTTGAGTTTACAGTGGGTTATAAAATTTTAATATAAATACTAGTAAGCAGTAAATAATAAGATAGATGATAAACATAATTGTGGTCAAATAATTTTATCTAAGATTTTTTTTTTAATCAACAAAATCCAATTTTTTTAAAAGCAGAGTTAGGACAGATATCTTGAATGGGCGACTGTACAAAGTCTAGAATACATATAATACTGAGAATACATCTTAATATCAAATTTAACTCCCAGTAGTTAGCAAGTTATTTATGCTGTTCCTTTTGCTTTAAGGTGGTTGTTATGGCAAATGAAAGCAACAAAAGATGAGCTCATTAGGAAGAGTCAAGGGCAGGCAAGGAAGAATGTACACATGTATATTTCATTAAGCCAATAAAAATGATATATAAACCACTGCAATGTCAGAAACAATTTAAGGCTTCTCAGGGTTGAACTACACTGAAAATTTCATGAGCATCGATCAGGATTATTTTGTGGCACAATCTATAGACATGTTACAATTGATTTATTTTCTTTTCCCTGGTTTGATAGACTTCTGTGTAACCCCTGTGAAGTCAATGCCATTGGATATTTCACAAGAAGGAAGACTTGTTTTTCTATCCATCTACACTTCCTTTTAGAGGAAGTAATTGTTTACTTTGGGACATCAGCTGCTGATGAAAAGGTGAGACACTTTTTACTCACAGGAAAGACACTGTAGTTTTAGCAGTGTTTCAGGATTTATGACTTCAAAATACAGACCGTAAGGAGAGGCATATTTATTTCGAATTATAGATGTGGCGTTTCACACACTATCAAAGAATATTGTGCAGCAAAGAATCACACACTAGAACAATGAGTCACTATTGTTTTTTCAGTCTGCAGGTTTCAAAAGAATAGAGCAGTGACATTACTTGCCACTGTCAAAAAAGCTTTGTAAAAGTTTTGAAGGACTAGGAAGTGAAGGAATGAGACATTGATGTTAGAATTTATTGCTGGATAATAAAAAATTATGTTATGATGTGTGTGCCTCTCACTTTATGAATTATATAAATATATATATTTTAAAACCATATTCTATATTTCTGTGCTTTTTTTTCTTGGAACTGTTTGTAAGAGACAAATTCCTAACTACTAAAAAGTGTTTCTAAATTCATCTCCCTGTTGGACAGTTTTCCCATTCTTACCACAGCACCTGCACAAACTTCTAGTTCTTTGATCACAGATTCGAAGCAATCTCTAGTCCTCTAGGTTAGGTATCTATGTACAACCTGCCAGCACAGGAGGCTGCAACAACACAGCATAACAGGAGAATTAAAATGTAGGAAAAGCAGTGTGGGTGCCCATTGGAAAGAAGAACTCCACAGGCTCTCATATCTTATTATGATCTGAGGCTGGTGTAATGCAGCACTGGAAAACACAGCTCTGATTTTTATGTCTGTCTTGGACTACAACAGACTCATTACACACCTCTGCATGGACATAGTAGTCCTGTTGCCAAATTTCAGTTTTTGGATGTAAGACATGAACACTAATAGACCTTCTACTACTTTACATCTGTGTGTTGACTTTAGTCATTGAGTTTAAATATTAATTACTAGACAGATGCTGATGCTAGTACGGTTCCAGATGCTGCTGCCATGTGTCAGTCTCCATCACACAAGTTAAAATCCTACTGATCTCAGTAATTTGTGGACAATGATAGTAAAATTATGTTTTGATTTGTTTATGTTACCAACTCAGAACACCCCCACTTTGAAGTCATAATGAAGAAGGTGTTTTGGAGGCCACTGAAAAGTTGTTACAAAAGACGTCATCCAGGTAATGATTGCTATAAAAATTATAATCTTAATATTATTACTGCATTATGTTTACTGTTTGAAGAAAATATTTTTTTGTATGAACTGAGCAGTCTCTGATACTTTATGTATCTCTGACAAAATATAGGATCATATTCCAAGGTAGTACAAGCATCAAAATTAACAGCACGCAGTAAAGGAAAAGACTAAAAATTAGTCATTATGGTTTCAAAAAGAACAATAAAACAATGAACATACTTGTATTCCTTGCAACACCAAGAAATATTGTGATTTTTTTAAAGGGAGTTACATGAAGGAATTAGCCTAGCTCCTGCAGATTGCCTTTGTGTCTTAGCAAATGACAAGGAACTTGACAAGGTCTTTGACATGTATGAAATAGGCAGGATCCTGCCCTTTTACTACTCTGCTAAATACAAGACTTCTGAAGACACAGAAACTCTAAGACTAAGAAAAACCAAAACTTAAAGTGATTTCTTCAAAATCACCCCAAAATGGAATGTTTTGAGACTTTTCTTCTGTAGAATACACAGTGGGCACAGATACCTGAAGGCAGGAAGGAGACTTTGACAGGCATCTGATGCTTGCATTGCAGTATCATTCTTCGTTCTTCATCCTTCTCATATGGTCAGCTCTGAAGCAAGAGAACTTCTAGTGTGCTTAAAATTCAGCACATGTTCAGGTCATGTCCTCATCTAGATTGCACCATTGCAAATCATTCATATGAATGAACATTGAAATATCCCTCTTAAACAGAAGGCATATATTCATCTCTCACTACATATGTCAGTCAGTAGGTAAGACAGCTTCACAGGAAACCAGACAGAAACTTATCCTACATTTAGTCAGGATAGAGTTTGCACTCTGCCTTGAAGTCTCAATATAAATTTTTAAACTGTCACTATATCAAGTGCCTGCTAAGTTTCTGTCATACCACCAGGATAAATTCTGAATCAGACCTCACAAACGACTTACAAATCCTCTTTGCATAGCACCTTAAAGATATACTATTTTGGGAAAGGCTAATACTATGAAAACCCCTTATCCAGTTAGTTCCATGCAGAATGAAGCTTTGTAATGGAACTTGGCCACTTCCTGTACCCTACTTAGCTCCATAGTGTGTACTTCAGAGCCATCCAGTGTTAGACACAAGGTCATCTACCTAAAAAAGCAATCTGATGCTTTAATACTTCAGTTCCTAATTTACCTCTCCCAGTGTATAGCACATATGTCCAATACACACTAATTAAAAATCTTATAGAAGCATGAGTTTTTAAATTCTGTTGCAGAATTGCAAGTGATAAACATAGAAAAGGAAGAGGATCACAATGATCTGAGAAATTCTGTGTCCTGAAAAAATAAAAGATCATTTGACTCCTATTTCTCTTAGTGCCAAGTCATATCAGTTGCAAACAATATGCTCCCTGTTTTTTTCATTGTTTGGAGGACAAGTCTATATTATCTGGAGGGAATGGCTGTGTCCATATTAGAAGGCTGAGAACTTACTCTGTGGCCACTTCCTTTCATGGAAAGCCCCATTAAAAACTTCCTCTGAATGAGAGAATTTTTTTGGCAAAACATTTAATGAATTATCACTGCTTATTTTCTCTTTGAACTGACACACCGTGGAATCTCTTCCATGAGGAAGGGACCATGGTACTTCATTTTGCTGTCTTTAAAGATCAGGATCTTCAGTCAGTGTTGAACTGATGTATTCGATTTTTTACGAGCTCTAGCACAGACTAACACTTCACAGACATTCTTATCAAATATAGGTTGCTTCTAAAATAATAAATGAATGCAACAATAGCCACAACAATGACATACAAACATTCATTAACTTCACAGACAAGTAATCATAACTGTGAAGGCTTGGAAAATCATATTGGAAGTAGAGGATGAGCCAAGAAAGAGCAAGGAATCAAAACAGAGCTAAGAGAGAAGCAGTCCAAGGGAGCCTGCTCGGCTGAAGTGGGAAGGAAAATCTGCTCTGCAGGAAAAGCAAGAGAAAGTGTCTCAGCCCAGTCTGAGTTACACTCCAGGAATTCTTCCCTCCATTCCTGTCTCCTGTTTGGCTTTCCAGGGCTGATGCTAGACATGAGTGATCACATCAGTTGTCTGATGATTGCAGGCTGTCACTCAATGCATGGCTGTCAGCAGCCTGCTTGAACAGCCCTTGGATACAGGTGCTGGAGGAGACTGCGCTCCTGGAGAAAGCACATTTCAGGGCCCAGGAAGGCCAATGGGTGAGCCCCAGCTCATATGGTATCTGTGTCAGAACATCAAACTGTCCTGTCCTAAACACCACAGTTCTCCAGAGCTAGATCTTGTGCCAGCTAGCAGCCTCACAGGCTTCTTCAGCCTGGGTAAGCATGCATGAAAATAGGGAAATTGACAAGAGAAAGTCCCATCTTGAACCAGATGCTCAAGGGTAGGCAGCATGGAGAACACAAAATTGCACTCCCCAAATCAGAAAATTTCTGATCTATGTAATATTCTGCTAGTACAACTGATTTCATTTTTCATGTATAAGTTTTCTTCAAAAGTTAAAAATTCTTATTTGAAAAACAAGCTCAGAATCAGCAGCTTCACTACATGAACATCTCAAATTAAATTTAATAGAGATAGTGAGTTACATAAAAAAGCATTCAACCAACCATTAAGCCAAGCTTTTCTAAAGATCAATATTATTCTCAAATTTGCATTCACAAAAGGTAGACTATACAAAAAAAATCAATATTTTTGGAAAAAAATTACATTTTCAACTGACACCTTCAAACCTTGATTTTCACATGGATAAGCTATAGTTAGAGCTCCTGTTGGCTACAGTTATTTCTGATATGTGGTTATCAACAGAAGAAAAAATCCTAATCGAATAAAGGCTAATCCCTTGAAAAAAACCAGTTCAACACGGGTTCCTAATGCAGAGTTTTAGCTAAGATTGTAAATGTAGTCTGTGCATGTATAACTAGAGAAAGATCAAAGAGAATAAGGAAATAGTACTTTTTCATTAATTATCATCACATACTGAGGTTATTACTTGACAGATATTTTTAAAAGTTTTTCTGCAGAATAAGCAGTGTGCAAAGATACATCAAAGATGCATTGCAAGGCTTGAGGTCCACCAATGCCCTTTGTCCCCACATGCACACCATGACTCATAAGTTCTATCTAGCTCACTGCCTTCATTACCAGCATGGAGGAATTTTTTTTTTTTTTTTTTTGACACTCATAAATACCAGGCTTTGAAACTGAATCTAGAAAATTTCAATGGGAAATCTTGTGTGAGCTGTGAGAATTCTTGATCATAGAGCTACTCTGTCACCCTGATTTTCTAAGACTTTGCTAAGCCTTCTGATGTTTTCATTCTTGTAACGAACTTTCTCACACACAGTTCTGTAAACAACTTATGTTTTGCATTCTTTCATGGAGGAGGAGAGAATTGATGGACTCTTGATCTGTCCAGTGTCATTGGAGAGGTGGCACTGTCACCCTCCAATCCACTGTCACTTTTGGAAAACTATAAATGTTGGAGTCAGAAAATAAAGGTCCCTTTTTTTGTTCACCTGGAGAGCAGCAGTGTCCGTGTCGTCTTTTCGTGTCGTATTACGACACTACTCTGCTGGGTTCCCTATCACATAGTTTCTTCAGCCCAGGTTGAGTACTGTTTTTAAATACAAATTGAAGTATTTTATGCTAAAAGTTCTGTTTTCCTCCCCAACAAACAATCATGAAGGAAATCTGTCATCCTTCAAAATCTAGGATTTGTTGAATTACCGATAGGGTTGTGTGATTCCTTTACCAAGGGAGTTTTTCCACCAGAAAAAATGTCAAATGTGTGCTCTGCAATAGGTTCAATAGGTCAGTCACCCGAACGTCTTCTTTATACTGTCTGATAGAGATTTCCGAATAGGCTTTTAATCTGATAAGCTTATTCTTTCACAAAGACAGGAACCTTACATTTCCCCAACCTGTTAAACATGCTGTAAAGTAACCCTCACAGAATGCTGGACTAATATGTAGCTGAGAAAGACGTGAATACTTCTCTATTTATATCCAGAAAGGTTGTTATCTTCACCTAAAAACCAAGATACTCAGTAAATATCCTCAAATAGCTGAACCCTTTGCTTACCTGGCTCTGGACCCAATTGAAGTTATATTCCCTTCAAATACTAGTTACATATCAATTTTAAATCACATAAAGAAATCCAGTGGCAATGCACAAATTGTGTACAATGACACACAACTATGGAAATTAGCTTTTGTTTTCCTTGTTCTAAAATTTAGCTTGGAGTGTAGCTAGATATTAATTCAGTTGTAGAAGTGAAACAGAAAAGAGAATTAACCTAGCTGAAGGTATGACAGAATTAAAATTCAGACCTTCTTGAGGTCCAAATTAAAATTCAGAGCTTCCTTCCTCCATAGCTTTTCAGCAATCCTGAAGACAAAAGCCAAAAACCTAACACAGCCAGCAACACAAATTAATTAATTTTTAAGTATGTGATTATAGCAGAAGCCAAGAAATGTTCCCAGCTCTCTCAAGCACTTACTGTGCTACAAGATATCTCAAATAGTTACATACTGAGAATTCTCAAATCACAAATCAGGAAACCTCAAAAATAAATCCTTACTCCATGTATGAGAACATGGAGACTACAGACAAAAAATAATGGTTCAGTCAAGTTTCTTTCTTTCAAGAATACAAAAAAGGGGAGATATTACATGGTAACTATATGAATACTTTGAGATGTTTTCAATATCTCCCTGAACTCCTCCTGCTAGGTCTTACACTTATATTTCGGTCTCATTTAGAATGCATAGCCTTGAACATTGCAAACCGTTCAGTCAACAAGGAAGTCCAGAGGCACATGGGGAGATACATACAGTGCCTTCTCTAACAAAGAATCCTCAGTATAGAAGAAAATGGATCTCATCTGTATGAGATCTACATTTAGGAAGACTCATATCTTTATTCCTGTCAAGGTAAATTAGGATTTGTGTGGGTTAAACAGATGGCACTACAGAAACATACTGTGATAAGTGACTATTGCCACATACTTTGACTTTAATTTTTATATTTTAGAGTACAAAATCATAGATTTGGTTTGGATTGGAAAGGACCTTAAAGACCATCATTCCAACCTCCTGCCATGGGCAGGGACACCTTCCACAGGTTGCTCAGAGCCCCACCCAGCCTGGCCTTGAACAATTCCAGGAATGGGGCATCCACAATTTCCCTGGGCAAACTGTGCCAGTGCCTCACCATCCTCACAGTAAAGAATTTCCTTGTAATATCTAACCTAAACACATTCTCCTTCAGCTTCAAGCCATTCCCCCTTGTCCTACTACTACAACATGGCCTTTCTCTCCTGGTTTCTTGTTGGCCTCCTTTAGGCACTGAAAGGCTGCTCTAAGGCTTCTCCAGAGCCTCCTCTTCTCCACATTGAATCATCCCAATTCTCTTAGTCTTTCTTCGCAGAAAAGGTGCTCCAGCCCCTAGATTATCTTTGCGGCTCTCAGTTATGCCCCAGTCCCCTCAGCAGGTTTAGGGGAATGTTGTTTAATTCACTCTGGGCAATGTGGAAAATTTTAAAACAACAACAAAGTAAGTAAGGCACTTCACAAACTTGAACTTAGCAAATTTACAATTAGCCAGCTTCAACCTATCCAGACACAACAAGGCACTTCCTAAGTAAGGCATTGACTGGAATTTTTTAGTCTGGCTTCCTATTTCGAGAAAAATTAGGAGAAGAAAAAGAGAAAGAGAAAGAAAGGATAATGATAGAAAAACATCACCACCTCTGGATCCATCAATGTGACTTCATTGTTGCAATTTTTATGTCCATTGGTTGAAGAGATGGCTACAGTCTTTATTGATCTGGGGTAGGGGAAGGCCACCAAACACAAATTTCAGAGGGTTATTATACACTCAAGTTCAGGTGGAACACTCAGGTACTTCCCCTGGGGTTGGGACTTCCACACTGTCTGATGCAACACTGTGAATCATGTTGTAAAATTGTGGGTTGTGCCCATTCCTCTGCTGGAAGGCAGCAGAAATGACTCCGGGGGCATTTTGGGGGTCTTTGATGGCTTTATGATACCTTCTCTCACATCAGTATATTAGAGCCATTTATATTCCATCAGAAGGGATGATTAATGTGAATGTCCCAGTAGCTTTTCCTGGTGGGAGGGGGGAGAGGAGTTTTACAGCTGCGCCAGATGTGTAAGGGATGACAGTGCTAGAATTAAAAGCATTATCCCACTTCACAGGATCTGCTTATCAGCCTCTTCCCTTATCTAGCTCAAACTCCATCTTCTTCCTAAGCAAAGGTTGATTTGTTGTGGTCATTCTCTGGTGCTCACACACCCTGAACACAGGTTGTTTCTTGAGCATCGACAGCAAAACACCCAGATTATTTGAGACATTAACCATTAACGTTTCAGTCTCTCACACGCTCCTGTGGACCTGCTAGCGTATGATAAAGATTTTTGAAAGCGCTAAACATTGAAACAACTTTGAACAGCTGTACAACTTTGCGTATTTTATATTTAATGAACGCGTGCATAAACACGTATGCGTGCACACGCACGCACACACACACACACACACACACACACGTTTCTATATACATACATATAAAATTTTATATATATGTATGAATATAAAAGGTGCATTATTTCAGGGCCTCACCCTTGTGTCACTGTACGTAAGGACCGTAAACAGCGCATTAATTTCAGATGCACAGACGTCAGCTGTTGAGGGACAGGCCTGCCGGACACAGTCTCTCCGGGGCGGCCGGGATCAAAGAACCGAGCCCATTTTTTGGGAAAGTTTGCCATCTAGAGGTCGTATCTGGCAGCCCTAACAGAAGAAAAACCGCCTTAACTGAAGAAAAACCAGATTAAGTGGATTTTCTGGATGTCCGTAGGCATAGTTAGTTCAAAAGAGGACTGCCTTTAATATCTTTAATGTTTAGCTGTGTTAGCAGTAACATCTGAAAGTGTTCAGCTGATGCTTTTCGCCAAATCAGAATCAGTTCTTCACTCAGTGTAATGAGCTTGGTTATATTGAAAGGGAATTTTAAAAATATTCATTAAATATAACCAAAATAATTAATCTTAATCTTTTTTACAGTAATAAAGATCTTTTCATAGACCATCTACTGCTCTGCTGGTGCAAGAAAGATAAAATAAGTAGTAAAAACAAGAATGTTCATCACAGACAGAACTCAACATTTGTGTGAGCAAAAGGCAAAAATTTATTTTCTTTGAAGTATCATCCTTTTTGTTGTCCTTACAAATATCTCTCAATCTACATGACTTTTTATCTCTGAAAAATGTTGACTGGTATTTCCATTTTCATTTGCAGAGAAGAAAATAATTTTTGAATGAAAATACCATATTTCTTAATCCTTTAAAGGCATCTTAATGGTATTTGGCAAACATTCCAACAGTTTTCAGACAGACAGCAATGTTACAGTTTGAGGAGCATTTGTGCATAAATCTGTCTCCAGCTGGGTTTAGGGATTTCACGTTGCTCCCTCTATTCAGATGAGGTAGATAGCAATTTGGTTATGCAGTGTTCTTGCTTACTCTTGCATCAAGAGAAGATGTCATTCTGTACCCAGTTGCCCAGGAGATACAGAAATTTTCAGGAGCAGTAAAGCAAGATATTTGAGGAAAAGACAGCAGCCTGGAAAACTCCCTCTTTTTGAGACATATTTTCTACATGAATTAGCTGATGCTCCCTGCATTTTTACTATGACAAAAGATCCAGGTGTTCAAGATCAGCACCAAGATGAGACTTACACTAGTGGGTGTTTGGCAATGTGGAAATGAAGACAATGAGAAAAATTTTCAGATATCTTTGGCCTCCTGAAGCTCTTTTCACTAAGCTGCAATAGACATTTTGATGAGATTATGTTCAAATCCATCTTGCTGGAATTACTGAACAAAATTAGAGCATGGTTTCCACATGTCGTGATGCATTTATCTTCCTTAATTTTTGTTTTCATTGTTTTATTGGCATAGGCATTGGAGTCCATGTAAATGTTTAGCGTCTGTAAAACCTGAGGCAAACAGTTCCAACAGCTCTGTTTCATTTGCATGTGGGTGGCATCCTTTTGCTTACTTGAATATATCACCACACTATTTCATATGATGGCCCTTATTTCTTGCATTGATCAGCCATTCCTAAAGATGTGGCAGTTTTTTTATACAGGGATAGTTTCCAGTCTTAACTTACAGGTGTAGGTGCAGTATGTTTGCATGATTTTCTCTAATTCCAATAAAAATTCTCTCAAGCCCCTGTGTTCACCAGGTTCAACTGAGCAGAAGTTTAGAGATGTCTTCCTTTTGTCAGAGACACCAAATAGCAAACTCCATAAATTAGAAGATACATGATTACATCCTAAGAAAACACTGGACTGCCATGCAGAAAACCTCTGTTTCATGCTTCATTTAAGTGAACTTGGTCCAAATAGATCTTTATTCTGATTCCCCACCCAATATGGATAATGATATCTGTTGTAAAACAACTTGGTATCCATAAATGACACATATATAAGAGCTAAATATTATTAACACATGAACTCAGAAACTTGTGTCTTGTTTTTTTGTCAGGTAGGTTCATCCAGAGGACTTCAAACTTTAAGATCAAAAATGTGAAGAAGCAGCAATTATTTGTTAGGAGTGCCAGTGGAAATAACTGGATAAAACTCCACACTACTTCCCCAAGGAAAGTGAGAGCTTGCAGCTACTTGCTAGCTGAGAAAGAACTGGATCTACTAGTGCAAAAAAACCATAATAGAAAAAACTTTATTTTATTGAATTTTTTAAATACATTGCACACATTATACTCCAGTATGCTCAGAGGTAAGTACACCTTTTCCAGTATTACTACACACAGAATATTTTTATTCTACAACCATTCATTTTTTCTAACATAAAAGCATATCATTTTATGTAGCATATATCATAAAGTTGGGCTTTACAAAGAAGCTAAAAGAAATTAGGTATTCAAAATCTCAGTGATATTCCCAGTTCCTTTGTAAATCCCACTTCTACTGTTCTGATTAGTACAATCAGGTGTTACTTGGATGCTTTTTGTTCTTTCAAAATTGTAAAGATGTGTATTACTCATAACAAAGACATCCTCTCTCTACAAAGCCTGCACATGTGTTCACTGCCAATGCACTTAAATGAAAATAATTTTGAGCTTTGCATTGATTTGCAGCAATTTTTCTCTTCAGGAATCAAATACCACACCGCTTTCTAATAGGAATTTAATTAATTCCTCTTGTTCAACAATTAATTAGTTCATGGTTTCTGTGTATGTATTGAACATGCATATTGACAGTTCTTTATGGGAAGAGGAAAGACATGAGAAAACAGCACACATTTTAGTCATACTTTGCAAATATAAATCTTAGCAATATCATACAGAGTGCTTCATGAGGGAGCTGTACTCTTCTACAAATTTCTTCTTCTCATTTAATTTTTCCAGTACAGCATCCATTAAGTATGAAGCAAAAGGAAACTGAAAAAGAAACAGAGTAAGAAAAATGATCATTAAACTTTATTTTTTTCTTGTGAAATACATTTATTATATATCTTTAAACGATCAGATTTCACTTAGTTCTGACAACTACCACACACACATTTCTGATCTTTAAAGTTCATCTACCTGGTTAGTGTCTGAAAATTTGCTCTCTATCATAAAAATGATAAAAGAGCAGTGTAAAATGAAAAAAGATAAACTCCTTATTGAACAATTCATGCTTTACTGACCATGTTAATGATGTAAACTGCAGTCCCAGCATCTCTGTCATTTATCTTCAATCAGCTGATCAATAAAAGGTTACAGTCACCTCTAGGGCATGCAGAGATGGTAGTGTACGAGTGTAAGCTCACTACTCTCAGGAGGATGAGACAGAACTACCAGTATAATTCTCAATGCTGTAGCAAATTGCCTTAGACTCACACACAAAACCTTGTAAATAATTTAAGAACAAAAACAAACAACAAAAACCCCCCCAAAAAAACAAACAAGAACAAAACCCCAAAACAAAACAAACAAAACAATGAAAAAACCTCTCAAAGCAAATCAAAATCCCAAACCTCCAACTGCATTAATTGGAATATGACACAAATGTCTGCTTCTCTAAAACATGAGACCAAAAAATTGTAGTGACATACCTACAGAGAAAAATTAAAACCTCTTTTAATGTCTCTAATGTAAAAGATGCATTTGCACAACCAATGTCTTCAAAGGAGATCTGGTATATTTTTCAGTGTCATCATTTTAGTGCTTAGAAAGGTTTTCTTTCAAAGTCTTGGTATATCAGTGCACTGTTTGCTGGGAAGTAATTTTACAGGTGGTTCAGAAGAGTGGTCGTGGCATCCCGAGTGGCCAGTGCTGCGCCAGAGGAGAACAGGACAGTTTTCCTTCACTGTTGAAAAGTCTCTATCAACCTCATGAACTCTGTCAGCTTACTGAACACATGGTGAGACCAGTGGTGAGTGAGGGACCAGTACTACACCAAAAGTAACAGCTCATTCAGAAGGAGAGATATTTTTATATTATAAAGGCACGAGAAATAAATAAGGTAAAATATAGAAGCTGGTGGAACAAGCTGCTGGCCAATCATCATTTTCTGCTTTTCGCAACTTTAGTTCAAAGTACCACTTTTCCATCTAGAACGCCTGTCTATTTCCACACTTCAGTATTGCTGCTCTAGTTTCATTTTTTCACTGTTCTATGCCATCTGAAAGAGAAAATTGTATGGTCCTTATGCCAGATAAAGTAGTGCTTGTTTCCAAATAGACATGAATCAAAAATTGTAAAAGAAACAAATAAAAACCCCAGATATAAAGCACATCAAGCAAAAATGTAACATTTCAACTGATATACAGACACAAATCTATATACCGATATTTATAATTGCTAACAAGTCAGAAAAAAAACCTAAAAAAGGAAGATTCTTCTTCTTCTTCTATTCTTGTTAACAGAAGGCATGTACTGTGAAGAGATAAAATGGCATCCTAAGTGCTGCTCAACAGTCCCTTTGTAGTTCTAGAAAAAGGACAAGATGTATTATTTCTTTTTTTACAGGAAAGGGGGTTTTCAAGAGCTGGTGCTTGCTGGCCAGACATGTCTCCACCTGTCATAAATAACTTGTGTGTGTAGTAAGAAATTTCTAGAAGACATCAACTCCTGTCAGTTTTCTCTCGTGTGCTATTGTGATGACTTTTTGGGGAATAAAGGGCTCAAATTCACTGAGCACAAATCTATTCAGTGTAATATAAGACATAATCTTATCTGATATTCTGTGACACTTGTACTATGCTTTAAAAACACTGACTCCGGCATCCTGTTCACTCTAATTTCTCTTGCTTTTTTTTTCTAGGTATGTTTATTATGAGAACACTGTATCATTATCTCAAAGTCTCTAATTCTTCTTGCCTACCTTGACTACATCCATTTCTGATACATTTCACCTCCTTAATTCTATCCTTGAGATGAATGGCTTTTTATTGATGTCTCTGGCTTGTATCATTCTAACTACATTTCACTTGCTGCTCACTGCTCTCTGTGGCTTCCACGTCATAGCAAAGTGATTTTTCAAGAACTCTTCCCATTCAAGTGATTGATTTAAATCAAGAGCATTTGAAAGTGGAACATTATGTCATTTCAACATTTGTTTTCAGAGAAAGTGCTGTATGTTTCTCTCTGGTTTTCTTTTCTTGCAGACAACCAGAACTGGATGATCTCTACAGTCTTAATCTTTAATAGAAGCTTGTCAGATTTACTTTTAATGATGACTCTGTAACTATCCTGGGAAACCTCCCTTTACATTTCTCCCCAGAACTTCACAACCACTGAAGTCATCTCTACTCTAAAGCATTCATCCCAGCTGCAAAACCTGCCATATGCTTGGGGAAGGCTTTGCAAGTTCAGTGAGTGCTAAGCACACACCTAAGGAGTGAAAGCTTGGTTTTACCACTGATCATGAGATATTTTAATACAAAATGATACTTCTTTCAGATTTTTTTACAATTATCTGTGCCACAATCCACTTAACATTAATTGTGGTGATCTTAAATCAGTATATTATGTAGGCTTTAACAGAAGAAGTGTTTAATCGGTCTGTATGATTTCACAACATCTGAATGTGCAAACTCATCTGGAATAAAAGATTTTTATTTATTTGACTTCCCAGATTTACAAATTTCTTCTTTGATAGTAGGAATGTATATGAGTGAAAGGCATATTTCTTACACAACTTATCAGACAGATATCTTGGTGTATGGATAAATGTAAGGTAATGTGATCCTAAAGAGTCAGAAATAGTGACAGTTAATTCTCCTTCTCTCACCTATTTATTCTGACCCTAAATTTGCTTCTTTTGGAGATACCTTCTGTAAATAAACAAACTAGTAATATTTATTGACCTTAAATCACATGACGGAGTCTCTGTAAGCACAAGTGCATAAATATACACCAATCTGCCAGTGCAAAGTATTATAATGAATGCAAGGCAATGTTTTTGTTCTAATGAGACACAGCATCTCCATTTGCAGACTGTAGCATTACTTTGGCTTCTGTTTCACAAGCTCTAAAGTGTGTTAGCATAAATATAAAAGTATTTAGGTTTTGGAATATACAAATTAGTGGTTACAACTATTTCACATCTTCCCATATGGATCATCAGTACAATACATTTTCCCAACAAAATACTATTCAAACACACTGCAGAGCTCCCTTAGATTGAATTAAGTGAACCACAAAAATAATATGAAATAAAACTAGACACTAGGACCAATAACTAAAACTAATAACTAAAACTAAAACATCCTAAAATCACTAAAAAAAAGTCAAATAAAAAAAAAAAGAAATAGAGAAATGCTTCCCTTTATTGTTGTTGTCTAACTCTTTGCTCTTATTCTGCTTCATGGTAGCTGCATGCATTACATAAATATATATGTTTGCCTTTTATCCTGAGTGACCAAGCCAATATCTCCTTGTCTTCAGTTTAGGATAAGATTTATACCATAATGCATCGTCAGTGCGCAGGACCAGGCTCTTATCCTCATAATGAGAAGAAAATCACGACCTGGTATCAGTGCTAATGGTGCCCAGAATATGGTTCAGACTGTGCTGGTGCTGCTTTTTAAGGGGCAGGTACTTGAAACACCTGATGATGGTGTCAGTGGTGATTGTGCACAGGTGTTTGTACCTGGGTGAATACACATTTCTGGGAGTGAGCTGTTCAATGACACACACAGACTGCAGAGAGACTAACAAAGGCAAATCAGGCAACTTACAAGCCAAGAAATTTGGAAGGAAACAACTGTGGCTGTTAGTGTCCATTCCCAGATGAGAGCAACAGAAATATGCCCTTAGAAGCCAGTGCAAATTCTAAAAAGGGTTTGGGGGAAGTCCTTACTCATGATTAGTGAATACACTGTTCTAAACCCTATTTTAGGGATTTGTTACACAAACAGTGTTGACAGAATAAAAGGAAAGGGAGCCTTTCTGGAGGTTTTCACTATTGGAATAAGACTTTTAGACCTATCATGAAGTCATGTGAGGAAAGATTTTATTAGGCAGCTTTGTTAGTGTGAGATGTCATGTACTAAGGAGTGCATGAGGAAGGAGGAAAGGCAAGTGCTGCTGCAAAAACTTAGGCAGATGATTTGCATTTTATTAAAAAATAATTCTTGTAGACTTCAGGCAGTAATCTGGATTGGGCTACCATGCTGTACTCACACACAAAATTATGAACACATTTTTCTGAGATGGTGTGCCTTACAGTAAGTCACAGTAAATGAAAGCCAAGGGTAGTATAAGAAATCATGTTTAAGTTACATGAGAAGTCATCCTCTTGGCTTAGCCATAAGTTTCTTATGATGGGGAAAAGCTAGAAAAGATTGCTTTTGTTTGAGTTTTAGGGGGAGTGTTTATGATTATACGAAGAGAGTGCTACTATAAAGAGCCAGGCTAAATTAATAAGACATACACACTCAGATGTGAGGGATGAAGTGAGTAACAGCCTCATCACTTGCCTTGCAGGATGTAAATATACATTTTGAGATAACCATACTTATTCCCCCCTAAATAATATAAACCACTAAAAGCCTAAACATCTGTAACTTGAGACTTCTCCCAAGTACAAATAGTAATGTATAATTAGTCTGATGCCTCTGCACATGTGGAGGTATTAGGTATTTTTGTGCAGTCATGTGAAAACTCACTGCATACAGGTTCTTCACAGGCCAGAAAACCTTTTCCTTTTATCTTAGTGTCAGTTATCGAGATGGTTTATTTTTATTCTTTCATTCTTTAGTGAGAAAAATCTAGAGTGTTACTGTATAAATACAGAGACAGCAGAAAAAAACTCCACTTCTTGGCCATTTAAGACGTAGATTTAGACAACAAGTGATTTTTACCAGCTCTGCTGAGTTTATAATATGACTGTATTTTCCTATAATATGATTCTTGTTTACATAATAACATCACTATGCAGAGATGTCTCTTTCAAATCATAAGCCTCTTAGTAGTGGTCTAGTTTCTTGACACAGTAGTTGATAAAACAAGGACAAAAACTCGGACTGGTATCTGTGAGTTTCAGGAATCCGAGAGTATTTATCACTAAAATATTAATAATCTTGTAAAGCTGACAGATGTGAGAATTTTCCAAGTCATAGGAGTATGAAAAATAAAGGTACAGATTAAGTGAAAACAGAGTTGTGGTATCCTTTAGCATTACACTTTAGGGGAATCTATAAAATGACAGTAAAAAGCAACTAGTGCTTCACTTCCCCCCCCCCCCCCCCAAATTCTAGTGCAGCAGTAAAATGGCGTATGTCAGTAATAAAAATAAAATGTCTATGACATTTTAAATGTTATCGTACTGTCACAGTAGAATAAAATTGGGTTGAAGAATGATCTAAAGGGATATGATGCAGTTCATTATGTATAACAGCAATAGCAGCAGTTTCCCAGTGTTCATAAAGGTTTCTCCATTAAATTTACCTCCAGTCAATAATTAGGAGTCCACAAATAAACCTAGGCAATTAAATCAATACTGCTGGGCAATTATCTTTCAAAGTCCTGGCTCAATGGCACAAAAAGACACTATATCAAACTGCAATATTAAGTGATCTGATGCAATTTTCCACTGAACGTTTACTCAGAAAAACAGAAAAGGGCAATCCTGCATCTTTGTTCAAGATGCAAATGGGTATCACAGTTTGCCAACATGTAACACTTAGCAGGCAGTCTGTTATGAGCAAAACCATGCAGAAAGCTTACACTTCACTATGGGCTTTAGTTTGCTGATCAGAAATATTACCAAATCTTACTAAAAGAAACCACAACCAAACTCTGCAAGATATGAGTAAAGCATTTTAAAGGGCACAAAGCTGTTCCATGAGCTGCTTTCCAATACAGATGAAGAAATCTTAACTGTTTCCATCTATATGCCTTAGCATGGACAGAAATGAAAAGCAGAGCTGGCTGCTCCCCAAAACCACTATAATCCTCTTGCAATTCTAAAAATGGTCTGTTGCCAAAAATTACTTCTACCCTCAGTGTTTCTTCTGAGGAACCCCACAAGATGGAGCAAAAATCACAGAAAATCACTATTAACTTGTACACAAACATACATGGCTAAGAACAATGAGGTCTTCTATCCTTATATAACATTTGCAATTTTAATATACCTGGTTTCATTCAACAATTCCTTCACTCTCCATCCCCTGGTTTTTGCTGTCTGTCTATAGCAGATGAAGAAAAGTGATAAAATTCTGCTTAATATTTTTAAACAATTTACCAAATAACAATGAAAAACAGAACAAGAAGTCCTCATTGTATTCCATGGATCTGATTCATATTTTGTAGCCCATAATACGAAAAGAATATTGAAATTTATATATCTTTTAAAAAATTCTTAAAATTAGGCAATTAAGTGAATATAAATAATGGTGCTTTTAATGCTGAGTTTCATGTAGCATTATGAGGTTTAATTAAAATGCCAGGTTTTTTTGGTAAAGCCAGTATAAGTACACTGATATTTCTACTTCCTCTGCTGTAGCAATTAAGCAGTCTTCACAGTAGTAAGTTTTGATAACGAAAGAGAGAAAACCTGTCATTTGTTAAAAATCTGGTCACAGGATACAATCTCAACACAAAAGTTATTGATAGTCAAATACATAAATCTGATATGTGTGTTTCTTTAAAATGGCTTTCAAAATATTTTCAGTCATTCACACTGTTAACTGATACTGACTACATCACTAATGGACCCATGCTTTGAATATGCATTATGCACTGGATTTACAAATCAAGTTTTATTTCTTTCCAGACATCAGCTGCCCATCATTTAAATAAAAGAGAAAACTAAAAATGTAGCAGAAAAGTTTTAAGAGTCAGGGTATGTTGTCAGTGATGTCCAAACAAAAGCTGACTATGGGTAGAAAAGCTGGGCTCTCACCTGCCAATAAACTGCCCTTGATCACTTACAAGAGGGGAGCATCCCAGCAGACTCTGTGTGTATTAAAAAAAAAGACTTGAAAGAGAAGAAAAAGTATCACACAGGTCACAGCAGCAGTCTCAATGGACCCCTCAGGGATTTCTGCTAGTCTCAGACTTGTCATCCTCTATGCAGCTTTCCTCTCTGCCCAGAAAATGTCGATAGGAAAATGTTTGAGGGGCCTCTGGTGGAAATTTTTTCATTCTTTCTGCATTGACAGGATGCCAAATCAATATTTACTTCCCACTAACAAGCTGCTCGAGGTCTCAGTAGAAAATATTGTAGAGAATGCGAGAAGACACGATAATAAACAGCTGTCTGGCTATGAGGAAAACATGAATTGACTGGAAACAGGTCCACAGTAAAAGGTCACAGAAACCCATGAACTCCTCAGGTGTCCATAACAACTAGTAACTTTAAAGGCACATAAAAAAAGGTCTCTTTTTCCTAAGAGGTATGAGAGAACCTAGCAAGCATTACACAGTGTTTCAATAATTCAATTAACACATTTGCCAAGATCTGTGCTAGTTTTTGCCAGCATTATTTTACTGGTTATGTTAGCTTAAGTTAGCTGTTAAGCTAGCTACCACAAATCCTTGATTAACATCTCTTCAGTTTTACACAGTAACTCTGATTTTAAGAGAAATACAAGGGAAATGCTACAAAACAAGGATTTCACATTGCTCATCACGGTACAGTTTGAGACCATCCATGGCACCATAATTACAAATACAATGTATTAATTACAACCTAAAAACACATAGCTAATCAGAGCAGAAAGTTATAATTCATTGTGGGATTATGTAAATTGAGCACCTGTGCTTCAAGGAGTTTCTGTATATGCTGTAGCCATTCTTTATCTTTTTCAAATTCCACTTTTGTTTCTGCTGTTTCCTAAAAATATAAAAACATCGGGAGCAATAAAGGAAATGTGTAACTAGGTATTTTTAAATATAGAGCATGTGGAAATCAGAATCACATTTGCAAAATTAGTTATCTGAAGCATACTCATCAAGTATCAGTGCTCTATTAAATTTTTAAACCTACTCTTGTCCATGCATGCCTCTAGAAATGTGCATAGCATGTTCTTTTCATATGAATATACTGGTGTATGTGTGATCTATGTCTAAATTGCATGAGTTCAACATAAAGGTGCCTGAGTTTATGCACTGATAGATAGAATATGTAGTGTATGTGTAGTGTAAATTCATCTCTTGTCTAATAAATTTGTTTTATATTTATAGCTAAGTATGTTTATGTGTTTTACACATATATTCACAGTGACTATAATAAAAAGATATAGGATGTAGAAATTACTCTGAGAATGAGATAAGCATGGAAAACTCTGTCAAAGTGAATCACTTTATAAGGTTGTATAAATGTTAGTAAACAGGGCAGGAATCAGCCCATTTTATTTATATTCATGAGTGTAGTCCCTATCACTGCATACACATACCATGCTCTGTTGTTTCACCAACAGGAAAACTTCCTTTTTGTGGCCTCTTTAATATAAAGCTCCAATAAGGCTAAATCTAAGTCATCACCAGAGTACTGTTACAGGCTGATAATGGCCAGCTCCTAGACACTTGCTAAACTAACTGTACAGGCTTTTTTATATCAGGACTAAATGAATGTGGATAAGAAATCCCATCACTGCATCTATTTAATAGAGTGATTTGATGAAACACCATCAAATATTTCATAGTAAAATGTATGACAGAATCAACAAAAAAGGCTATGAATTCACCCAGAAACCATCTGTCTACCAGAAATACATTTAATAGGTATCACAATTCAGAGAGGAAGTATCAGCAAAATCAATCTGGCACAGCGAGACATACATTCTAATTTTGTTTCCTTTAATGCAGAAGCCTATTTAAAACATACAATCCTGCCATATAGCCTCAAGGAAAAGGAAAATACTGAATAATATCTCTACATACACAAGCTCAGAGCAGTATGCGTACATTTATGCATGCTGTAAGTCTTGCCACTTTACAAATCTCTAACCTGACCTTTTCATTTAGATTAAATCCTTCTTGATTTCTGTGCTGTATCTCGCACAACGAAATTTCTGTCTTTACCTGCAAATCCTTTTCTTCAAGGAGGGATATAGTCAGCATCTTCTCATCTACGCCTTTTTTTACTGAAGTCCTTAAAATAACATACCTCATCATCTCCTTCTTTTTGTAAAAGAAGTTGTATTGTAGTATTTTGTAAAGATTGGTTGTTGAAACATTAGGGATAGATGTTGCTAACTGAAGACTCTCTTGGGGAAGACCCTTTTTGCATGCTTTCATTTCTCCCATTTTTTTGCCAGTTTGATTTTTGTTCTCAGCTCTTGTTCACTGTGATGTAACTCTCTGGTTAGAGCCTAGAAGAAATAAGCAAAAAATACTCTAATGTAATTTTTTTATAGTGCAAATAAGATGGAAAAACCAGTATCGTTTAGACTAAGATGCTTTAGATGGGAATCATCTTCACTCTGTGTTATTGGTTCAACAGGATATGTGCTGGCATATTAAATAACATGCTACTCAAAACACAAAACATGAATTAATACAGTAAACCAAAAAAAAGTTCTTAAATGTACATATCGTTTTGGTATGTCTTTAGCAAAGTAACTATTCTTATAATGCCATCATTAGTAAGACAAAGCAGCTTCCACAGACTCAAAATCCTTTTCTGACTCAGTCTAACAGAAATGTTCTTGAAATAAGAACAAAAGTGTCAGGCTTCATTGTGGTCAAATAGAGTTTTGGTTTTTTTAAGCTTATTGACATTCTCTGCATGCAGAAACACCAGTTTATTCAAAACTACCTCTTTATTCAAAATTTGAAATTTCTTTCCCACCAGGAGAGGGTTATTCAAAACTGTCCTGGCTACCAAACTCCTATCTTACCTATTTCTTAGGTACTTTGGTTCAATGAAATAATACTAAACATCAGCATAATTAATCAGTTTTACAACTGAAGTAATTTTGGTTTAATATTTATGTAACCATGACAAAAAGATGTCATCAAAAGCTGAGCAAGGCAACTTTATTTAAAAGTTGTTGACTAACAAACAAAAGTACTAATCCGTTTTCAGAAGATCCTCCTAGAATATTCAACTTCCATGACTCAAGTAGAACTGTGATGGTCAACAAAAAACACCTTGGCTGAGTTGAAAATGAAAGAATGCTTTCTTTTGATCATCCTAGGGAAGCTCCTCTTCTTAAGATACATCTCAACAGTAGCTGATCAGCTCCTCAAAATTCTTTTTCTACAGAATACCTTCATCTCATAAAAACTGACTACATAATTATGAAGCCAGTTTTCTGGCATTTTGGATAAAGTATTCTACAGCCTCTACTGTAGCTGAAACAGTCACTAGAGAGCATTTGCTAATATATTTCAACAAGGCACAGCAGACTCATCCAATTCCAAAATTTTTTTCCCTACCACTTCCTAACTTAACATTGTTCTGTATTTAATAAAATTTAATCATTAAAAATAAAAATACCCTGCCACAAATCTGGGGAGAGGAGGTACAGTGAAATTTGTCCAATTTTCTCATTCAAGTGGAGGCCCCTTCATCCACAGAATTTCCAACAAACTATTTTGGACATAAACCTATCTGCAAGTGCAGAGCTGACAGGGATGAAGAAACTTGAAATATAATGGGCAGGGACCTAGGGTAACTTGAACTAAGCTCATAGAAGGAAATAGACTAAGAGAAGAGGGAGCCCCAAAAACAAAAGCACACACTATGAAAAAACATACAGTTAAATCACATGTTTTTGTAGCGTTTGAAATGGCCTAAGAGTAAATTGGCTCTTGCAACATATAGGCAATGTATTTGACAATGGAAAAATAAGTTCAACCCTACTTTTTCAATCAAATTGAATCAGCTTCCCATGTTTTAAAAAGACATCTCTCTCAGGCATAACTGATCACTCTAGAAGATGCACATGTGTAACCTGATGCAAAGAGGAAATTTAAATTAAAGGAGCAAAATAGCAAGAAAACTACCTGCAAAGCCACTTGGAAAGGCTACACAAAACAACAAAAAACCAAAAATAGACAAAAAAAAAGTGCACAATAATAAACAATGTTAAACATTCACTCAAATGCCTTAGAAAACACAGAAATATTGCAAGGCAATAGTGATTTGACAATATTACATAAATGTTATTGGTGTATCCAAATTCCAAAAGAAGTTATTGATGAATGAATAAGCTGATAGCAACAGTGGAACTCAGAAACTGCAACTCCAGAAATGAAGGTGCCAGAAAGGAAGGTAACAGAAAGACACAAGAATTTATAACATCAACTTTTGAAAAAGGAATTAAAAAAAATTTAAAAAAATTAAAAAATAATAAAGAAAAAGCAAGTTTAAACAAAAATCACAGAAAGAGAAAATTACACTGAATAGATTTTAATATGCAAGCATAGACTTTATATATAATCACAGCAGATCATTCATATGGAGGACTTGCACTTCAATTCCTCTGTCCCTTGAGCAGTTCAAATACACTAAAGCATATGCAAAGCACAAAGCATATGTGAAAAATAAGGCTACTTTATGGACTTTAAAACTGCACTCTGAGAGACTAGCTACTTTTGAACCTCCCTCCTTCATGTTATTGATGTAATGTTTTGATAAAAATTTTTTCAATAAATAAGTGCCTTGAAAATTATTGTCTTCTGTTATTTTCTCATCCATCATATGCTAATGTATTCATGTGCTAAATTGTTACTTATTAGTGATTTCATTTATATGTCAGTTCATGTGCCAATACAGAAATGTTCAGTCTCAAGCCACACAGCTTTTAGAAACTGAAAGACCCATTTCCAAACTCAAAAGTACAGACTCGAGAGTTAAGCAACACAGGTTTTGCTGATGAGTGTACTGAAGGCAAAGGTATAACATTGTTCTGTGATTAAGTATTTGATCCAATGCATTCTGGAGCTAGGTATAGGATTTTAAACAAAAACATTTCCCTCTGTGTATTTCAAAATTGTTTATTTTCAAACTAATAAGCGTACGTAGGTGATACAAGCTACCTAAAATGAAATCACTGCAGTACATTACTTCTGTACTGCACTGATTTATAACAATGCCTTTGTTAGTACCAGTAGCACTAGGATTTGACATTTTATCTTTGGTTGGTTTTTTTTTTTTTTGTTTTGCTGTCAAAAGTATAGGATATTTTGTTAGCAAAGCCATTTTCCTAACTTAGATGTTACTATCAGAGTTATTCCTGTGGGACACACTTTGCTGCTACCAGCCAACTAGAATAGGAATTCTTGATTAATTCCTGAAACGAATCTATACCACTTCTTGTCAGACCAGTGCAACTACCACTGATCTGACAAGAAAAAAAGGTTAAAATTCTAACAAAATTACCTTAAAGTTCCTAGTCCTTTTAAATCATTAGCAATTATTGAATTACCAACCAACTCCATATAATTTCTATAATATACATTACAGACGTTGGGTTATAAATAATTCTGAGATATCTCCATTACAAGCCTTTTTACTTTATTTTCACTACCTCAAATATTCATTCTTAAGAATATATTGTTTTCAAATTTGGCCTCAGCATGTAATCATTTCTTAGCACTGCATCTTTTGCCAGTTTTGAGATGTATAAAGACAAAGGTCTTCTTTCAATTAGAAGGTCATATTTAATTAAACACTCAAAGAAGCGTTGGTGGCACAAAGACCCTGACAGCACACTATTAATAAGGCCTTCACATCCCAAAACACTGACACTCGTTGAACCTGGAATTAATACAATTTGATCAATGGCCCTAAGTAATGTTGTATGACCAAGGCAATGCCAAAAATTTTTCCTGTAATTATCATGTTAATTTGCATACTATTAATGTTTGTAGCATAAAAAACTTAATGGTACCAAGACAAATTCTGACACTAGCTAGCACTGTATCTATGTATAGCCAGATTTCAGTCTTGCGCTGGTGCAGATCTCATGTCAGAGGCCATGGCTCATGAGTCATGGATAATTTAAAGTTTTACTGTATTTTGTACTATAGCCATAACACTGTGCTGCATCTGGCTGAGATCACAGAATCATCAAAGTAGAAAGAGACCTTCAGGATCACCTAGTCTTTAACCACAGTGGCCAAATTAAGGTTCAGTTTAGTTTTGGCCCTTCTAATTTTCTCTCCACATACTTGACAACATCTTTGTAGTTCCCCCAAATTACCTGTTCATCCTTCCAGAGATGCTACACTCTTTTTTTGTCACAAGTTCGAGCCTAAGGTCTCTGTTATACCAGACCAGTATTTTTCTTGCTGGTTTATATTATAACACAAATGGGGATGTAGTTAATTGTCTTCCAACAGATTGTAAGGTACAGTGTTTGGAATTTGTAACTAAACCAGGGCTGATAACATACCAGCCATTGCTAAGCAGTGTCAGGGTCTTCTGTTTCTCATGCTGCCACCTAGCAAGTGGGTTTGGGATGCACAAAATGTAGAGAGGGAATGCAGCTGGGACAGACAACTGGCTCCAAGTGACCAAAGGGACATTTCCCGCATACACCACGCAACAATAAAATCTTAGGGAAATGGTGATTTGTCTGCTCAGAGACTGGCTAGGCATTGATCTACATTCCTTGGGGGATTCATTCTCCTTTCTTTCCTTCATTCAACTGTCCTTACCAACACACAAGTACACAAGTTTTCTCACTTTTGCTCATTCTACTCTTTCCCCAGTCCTACTGGGGCAAGTGAGCAAGCCCCCAAGTCAACAAAGAACTATGTGGTGTTTAGCTGCTGGCCAACCACCACAGCTGTTGGTCAACCAACCACAAATGCATAGGAGAATGTAATATACAGAACAATTTTATATGTAGTGTTGTGTGTGTAGTTCAATATGGAGATGTCCTTAGATACAAGTAATGTGTTCTTAGAAACTCCCTTGTTTTGTAGATTAGAAAAGTATATGGATGTGGTTCAGAGCATTAAACCAAAAATGAAAATCTTTTCTGAAAAAAGGTTAGTTTCCTAAAGAGTTAAAAAATCATTATAGAGATGTCTCTGAATAACAAGAGAAATTTCAGAGAACTGAACACTGAGCCTAAAGAATTCTACTTTTGTGGTGGAATATTTTTTGCTGGCCTAAATTTAGGCCAGATCCTAATGCTGCAAAAAGGCTGAGAAATATTACAACCCTGAATACCTCATAATCAACAAAACAAAACAGAATGAATGGACAAAATTACATAAAGAGATTATATCATACACCATTTCAGCAGCTGAAATAAGCATTCAATGAAAGTATAGTTATTTGTTCCTTATTCCCTCTCTAACAATGACTTTCAAAATACTTTCTGTAATAATGTTTAAACTGATATCCCAGCATGACTGAAAACTCTTCTATAGTGATTTCATTTTTTAAATATTTCATTTAATATATATTTATATATGTTATTTAAATTACCTCAGCTCCTTCACTTGAAAAAAACTACACCTTCTAGCCATAACCTTTTTTTTTTATCAGAAAAGGGACAAGACAAAACACAAAGACAGACCACTGCAATGGACTAGTTTTGCTTAGGGCTATAACACGTAGCATTCTGACCCAAGGGAAGGAGAAAGCCTCAGGAGGTTGAGGCTTAATTCTTATGATTCTCACAGATGACATGTCATTTTTAGACACTCAGCAAATGCCCTGTAAGTGAAGATGTAGATGACATACACACCAATCTTCACCAAGTTCAGTATTCAAACTTCTGTGGCAAAATATTAAAGTACCAATAACATTATTTTACCAATGTCACACAGGCCACATTTATAAGGTGATGAGTTGGTTTTATTTACCTGTCTACAGTCACAGTTTCTGCTGTGGTTCCAGAATTTATTAATACACGTGTTCAAACATGATGTGTCTCATAGCTTTGTGTACTCGGAGGAATTAAGATATTTTATTATCTTTTCCATTAAGAATAAAGTAAACAAACAAGACATTGAATTCGTTAAACTACCCTGAAATAAAAAAGATAATTTAAGAGAATTTAAGAGAATTTAAGAGAATTTAGTGATTTTAGAGAATATTAGTGTGGTACCTAAAAGCTACCAGAGATGCAAAGTTTCAAAGGCTAATTCAATAAATATCTGAAACAAAGAAATACATCCTCTAAAGCTAGATATCAAACCAATAGATATGATTTAAATTAAACAGTTTTATGTTGACCGGCACTGAGAATAGTGCTCACAACTTCACAGAGGTAAGTGGATGATGAAAGCACACATGGCCCAGAAGATCTGCCTCACCTAATGACCTGAAAGAATTCCATTATACATAAATATAGAGAAATTGCAGTCTGAATGTAAAAAATAATATGATATTGCAGTTGCATCTACAACCTGATTTTCCACGATTTCCTGATTTTCCAATTAACACAGCCAAACCTGAACACACACAAGCATAACTAAGATTCTAACAGGCAAGATCTGGAAGATTCATTTAAGTATTTTAAAATATTATCATTCTCTTCTATCCTAGCAGCAAAAGCTATCTCCACTTTTCAGGCCAACATCCTAGCCTAGCCCTGCATTCTCCATGGCTCTGAGCTATGGATGACAGGCTGTGAACTGTGAACTAGAAAAAGTTAATTCTGTAACATCTCAAACCCCACATCTGAAGAAGTGTACACAGATTTGAATGGTATTTCTTTTTCAACTACTAAAGCTAAACCCATTGTGGCTTTTCTGAAAATCCTTCAAGTCATACAGTACAAAGAGGGCCTGGTGATTTCAGTATTTGCACACAAAACTTGGCACTTAGTACTGAAGACCCCAAAAACTCAGTTAAAATGCAACAAGAATAATAAGATACAGTGAATTAGTAACTGCATTGCATAAAATTTTATAATCTGATCCCTATCAAGGGCAAGATTTGAATTTGTAAAACCATGATGGCTTAAATTGTGCTATTCCTACTTGCCATTAGGGGTGGAAGTCTTCCTTGGCTGGCTCCCTATTTCTCCAAAATACCTCATGCTACACACTCGAGCAAAATACCATTTGTTCAAGGTTGAAAACAATTAAAAACAAATGGTTTCTTAATAAGCATATATTTCTGAGTACAAAATTGAGATTTTTTTTTTTTGACTGCATTTTCTTAACCATCTCCAGGTGCAGAAAACCATTGGGAAGAATACTGAAAATATTTCAACCTGTATTTGACATTATAAGAAAAGTAAATGGAATACATTGTGCTATGTTCTAAAAAAAAATTAATTTATTTACAAATACAAGTGACTTAAGTCATGGACAGTTTTAATTTTAGATTGTCTTCAAAACAAGGCACATTTAAACAAAGATACAGCAATGGACTTACTATGGTCAATGACAATATAGTTTGTATTTCAGTAGAGAATATACCATACATTCTTAATGGTACACTTGTGTGTTTTAAAATTCCCTGTGTGAATAAAAATTAAGGGGCTTTGTATTATGAGTAAGCTTTTTCTCTTTTTGTTTTCTAATCCTCCCTTGAGAACTGCTTAGGTATCATACTTAATGCTTGCAAGCTTGTCTTAAAAATCTGGTTTTTTTTCATTACATTCTTTGTAATACCTTTAAGTAGAATTTATTGCATCAGCTGGACACCTCATTTATAGAACATACAGCAGGTACCAACTAATATGACAGACCTATAGTGACATATAATTTTACATCTTTACAATTATCTAATCTCTCCTGTACATTAAGCTCTAGGACGGTCCAAAACTTGAACTGTAGACCCAAATGTTTTCAGACCAATGCTGGTTGTTAAGTATCAGCAAACACCCCATAGTTTTCATTGTACTGTTGCTAAATTTTCAGCACAATTACCATGTTTTGTGACCTATAACAGCGAAAAAAAAAGTTTTCTTTATAGCAGAGAATGAGTTGGAATATCAGCATGGGATGTCAAGAAGAATATTTCTGTCAAAATATATTGGTTTCTAAAATTCTACTTATGTGGAATGGGCAATAATAATAATTTAAAATCCTATTTACTTCTGTATTTAAGTGCTACCTCATTTACATTAATTTTTTGCCTGCTGTAAACCCTTTGGTTTCAACAGAATTTCTTCTGATTTACACAGGTACTAGCAAAACTACCATAATTCCTTTAAAACTTCATGTATTACAATTATTTACACAGAGGGGGGAAAAAAAAGCACTGACAGAAATTAGAGCTTCTCACATGTGTAGCAAGAGATGCCTGGGATCTTAGGGAGTTTATTATCTTGAACAGTTAGGGCAGACAAAGTCAGCACAGTTGTACCAGATGTAGCAAACAAAGATATTCAGGGCAGACCAAGAAATACTGAGGTGAAGCAACACTCCAAAGGTCACATAGCAGGTCAGTGACCAAGATGTGAAGAACACCATGACTTTCTGACACTCAGCTCGGTGTCTAAGCTTACGCTATCTTTCTGCAGAAACACACAAAAAGCCTAAGAAGTATAAATCAGATGCTCTGTGTAAGACCACGGCACTGCTGAAACAAATATGTCTGAAACCCAACTTAAGAGGTCATCTCGGGCATTACTTAGATTCTTTAAAAAATCCCATAAAACTTACTAACTGTGGTTTCTTAAAATACTGTAATTTATTTGGTTTCTTAATGATTCTGTCATCCTAGAGCTCTTCCTACTTCTCTGTAGTCCTTTTGGCATGTGCCTTGGGGAAACCCCTTAACTCCCAGCTTCCTAAGTTACTGTGGACACTTCACAAGACCCTCTATATGAATGAGTGCTTTATGTTCTCCCTGACTCAGCTCGCTTTCTTAGCAATTTGATTGACATACATTAAACAATTATTTCTACATGAAATCTTACATAAATTGTTACTAGAGACCTTCTTCCTCCTTTCCAAGTTTTTCTAGTTTTCTTGTTTTTTTTTTTTTTCAAAAGGGTTTCTAACCACTTCAAGCCTAGAGCCTTTAGTATGTACTCATATGCCCAGCCCTGAATCTTCCAGTCATTCCTTTTTCCAGTCAACATTGTTTCTGTCTTTTAGACCCCAAACTGGCCATTATCTTTAAAAAAAGCATCTTTCTAGGTCCAGCAGAGAATGGAGTAAGAGCTTTAAAAAGAAGTATCTCCAATCCATTTAAAGAAATCCCAGATGGATCTAGACACTTCCAGGAAGTGCAGTACAGAGTCTCCAAGCAGCACTCAGGTGATCAAGCTGATCCTGTTTCAATCTCATTCTCTGCTAAACTTTGATTTTTTTTTTTTTTTTTAGTGAGGCACAAATGGAATTTTTTTGAATATTAGTGGAAACAGTCTCCAGTTCAAGTTTGCTGGATCTGTTCACACACTATCTACAATTATAGAGTCATGGTCTGTGAAAAAGGCTCTCTTGCACTCTAAGAAGAATGAAAATAGCACCCTTATCAACAAAATCACTTATGTCAGGTATGTGTCTAAACTTTGCATGAGATATACATGCACAACTACAAAAAACTGGCATACCTTACAACTTGGTGACATATCATCAAAATCACCATCCCTAAATTCTTAATACAGAATTTTTAAAAAGTAGGATTTATTAATGTTCAATATATTTTAAACTGCATCTGTTATGGTCTTTATCTATCATAGTCAAAAACCAAAGTGAAGTGCTATCCTTCGAAGTCTAAAAAGCAAAGAAAAAGTAGAGTATGGACATGCTTTTCAACACCTTCCTCTTTTTTATTTATCAAGATTTTTTCCATTAAGACATCTACAGTATTTGCTGGCACACTGTATGTATCACTAACCATATGCCTCCTGCAAACCATAAGAATTCAGCCATTCACTTAATTCATTAAAATTCACAAGGCCTATTATTCTGTTTACAGTCTAATAGATATTCACTGTCACTATTCAGGCCTCTGATTCAATTTGCCTAAATCCCAGATGCAGAGTAATCCTGATGGAGATTAGCTTAATTTATCACCAATTTCTTCTCAGAACCAAGAAAGGTTGATATTTCATAATAAAGGCTGTGTTTCTACCTTTTTCTCTTGAAGTAGCATGCACCGTGAAGAAGAAGCAATAAGTGCCTAATTTTTTTTAATGGTGAGATTTTCTCAGTTACACAAATTTTGCTTTTCATATAGGAAACTGTCTTTTAAGGTGTGTATTTTACAGGTAAGAATAAGAATACTGATTCTCATCGTAGAAGAACAGATTCCTGTAATCAAATATTATGCTGATTCTGACTGAACACAGATTGGCAGACTTATCATGTACTCCACACAATACAAAATAATCACTCTGGGTATACTTTTCTAGGTAAAGTGTTGGCAGTTTGGAGTGTAATAAATGAAATATACTTATCTTTTGGCTCTCAAGTGTTCTCAGGGGGGAAAATTTTCTAGCAACTTGAAGTCATATTAAAGATGTCCACTTCCAAATCAAAACTGACAGTGCTGATTTATGTGATAATATCTGCTGTTGTCTGCAAAATGTCCCAGTGACTCACTGAAGAAATCTTTGTTTGGTTAAACAACACTTCCAAATGGGCACAGTTCAGATACAATTGCATAAAATTTTCAAAATAAACCAGTTTTTATCTGTAAAGCATACCATAGTTCTATTTCCACAAAAAGTTAGTCTGTTTTTGCCAATTATTGAGTTTTACAGTTGCCCATTATGTGCTTCTTTTTTTCAGATAAAGAAACAAATGATCATTCTGCATCTGACCTTGGTACCCATCTGAAAAGTTACATTCTGCACATCCTGGGCCTGAAGAGGTTGGAGCACTAGTACTGCCAGGAAAACTGAATCCACAGGGTTTGAGAATATATTCAGCAACAGCAAAGTTCTATGAAGAATATCTCTTGCTGTCTCACTGTAACTGGAGAATTCTGAGAGTCACCCACAAGGATTTCCTTCTATCTGCAGAAGTGACTTTGTGACTGAAAGTAAAGACTGTAGCAATGTATTTTTGATACTCTCATGTTGTAAACCTGATAAAAACCTACTGAATATTTCTCAAATATTCATGCCTTCCAACCCAATTAGTTATGTCTAACATTTTTGAAGTTTTGTTTATAAATACAGGTCAAACAGGACATGATCTCTATACAGCCATCCTGAGAAGAACACATTACCTAGCAATGCTCTATTTTGAACCAACCCAGAACAGTTCAACAGAAAAAGACATGGATAGTAAATAACTGGAATTTGCCAAATAATAGGATTTTTAAATATGACTAGTCATTAATTACCAATTGTTTGCAACAGGAAAAAGTTTTATGTAGCATTCTCAGTTAGCACTGCCACCAAGGGGCAGTCCCAACGTCTCCTGCTACAACCATGTAAACCTGTCCCTGTTCTGACCTTCTGTGGTACACAAAAGCTGGCGTTGTGGGCTTTTAGAAGGTTAATTGAATTCTCATGAACTAGCTCACAATCAATCCAGAAAATGTCTGTTATGACATTTCAAAAGCAGAGTAGGGAGGAAGTTGCATAAGGGCAGAAATGAGGAGTGAGGCTCACTCAGGGGTGCAACTTTTCAAGAGTAGCATTAACTTACCTAAACCTGTATTTTGAACTACAGCCCAAGCAAGCAGGGAGGAAATAAGCCATGACAAAACTTATGTCAGTATTCAAGATAAACTGCAGAAAGATAATAAAGACTGATATATATCAGGATATAAGATAAACTGACTGAGTGGCAAGTAACTGGCACAATACCACTTGGCCAAGCTGAGGTGAAATAAGTCTTCTGACACATGTGGCTGCTGAACATAGATGTATGTCAAATAAGAGAGTGAGGGGGAAGTGCACCTAGCTTAAGCCCAGTTCTGAGTAGCCAAAATGAGGGCAGCTGTCTTAAGAGGGTGAGTGTTACATCCCAACTTAGATCCATTAAGCTTGCCAAGTGAACTGCCATGGGTCTTGATTTTGGCAGTCGGTTTTATCAGATGGTTGTACTGAAGACCTATCAAGAACAATGCCAGAACACACCAGATGTGCTCTGTGCTGCAGAGGGTATCCTCAGTGGAAGGCACACAAGTCCCACATGACAGAGGTAGTATGGAAGTAAGAAGTGCACTCAACTGATTTCGAAGCATTCAGCTGCCATCACCTATTTATTACCATCACAGCTGAATATAGATGCCTTATCAAAACAATCTTTCTCAAGGTCAGAAAAGTTCTGATATTCTCATGCTCAGACAGGCATCATCACCGCAGATTAAAATGAGTTTTGCTGATGTACAAGTTAAATGGGACAGACGACACTACTGAGTCTTGCCTTACAAAAGCCTCTAACAGAAACATACGGTCAGTCAAAGTCTACAGGAGGATAAAAAAAATAGAACATGCTGGAAAAGAGAATTCATGTGGAATTTGGACAGTTTCATAATAAACTAGTATGTTTTACTATATTTTCGATGGAAATCCAGTCAAGCAGTCTAATAGCAATTTTTTAATTTTATCCAATGGCTGTTTTCTGCATGAGTTCTTACAAGTACTACAAACACACAACAAAGAACATTCTGCTCTCCTTGTGCTTCACATAACTGGCAGATCCACCTGAGGATCTGACACTACACGTTATAGAAAAATCCCGAGCAATGGTACAACATAAAAATTGAATGCATGATTCAAAGAGAATTTATGGTGCTGAAGGAAGTGGGGTGGGATAAAGACATGAGGACTAGAAAACGCACCTGAAATACTCTCAGAGCCACCTGATCCCTCTTCCAGGTAGTTTGCATTTTTCTGTAATAAAACTGCTTTATTTGGCCTAGTTGATATATTGACAGTCCTGCTTTCATTATTAATTCTTAGTCTTGATACATACTACAGAAAAAATTTATCAGGATTTGAATTTTGTGAAAATGTTTAATAATCAAGTTTAGCTCTGGTTGTTACAGAGCTCTAAAAATCACCTATATTTTATGATTTATTTTTCAGATTGACTGCATGAGCTATTTTTAATCCATTCAACATACTATTGATACTGCATAGGCTAATTTTTTTATCTGAACATCTCAGTAGTAAATCAGACATCCTAAAAAAAAGGTATATTAAAACAAATAGTAACCTTTATCAACTGACTTGTACTACTCTCCAGAAAAAAAAACCAGATTTACTCAATACAGGTTTCTTTCCATAAAGGTACTCTAGCAAGTATAACTATACTCCCATGCTTTAATATTTTAATAATTTAATTTCTTATCAGTATTTTATTCAGAAATGAGGTCAGATGATTGAACATAAAATACTGCCTTTTCTGCATATTGAGTCAATATTATCATTCTTTTAGACTCTAGGCAGTGTTGTAATATATATGCACTAACTTTGAATACTTATTCAAAATGAGGATCAGCAAGAGAAATATTTCTTAACCAGCTCTATAAAGTAGTAAGCTATAAAAATTCTCAATCCAAAAATTCTACTTCTTTCTAGAAAATGTTAAAAATCTTCTCTTTGTTACTAATAGACTAAGGATGTTGCAGCATCTTCATAAGACATCAGCCTACTTCATTCCAGACACAAACCAGAAGTATTCATTTTATCATAATAATTTTATTTATTTTATATTTTTATTCACTCTATCTTTACACAGTTACAGAGTTGTTTTATCTAATAATAGATTACATCTGCCCTGTAACAGCTACCTTAGTAGTAGTAAATTTTTAAATCCTGCCTGTTTACTACTGTTCTTGGCCTTGCTACCCAAAGATTTCCTCTTGACTTCTTCAGCATCCTATCCATCTTTTATATTTCATTGATGTTTATATTTTCAGGTTATAATCTATAATCCATATTCCACTTTATTTATGTTGCCTTTAATTTCTAAATATTTTGCTCTCTTTCCTACCAAAATGAAAGAGATAATCTCTAAGAAGTAACCATCTAATTATGAAACAGTGGTTCTTTGGTTACTTAATAAACTGCTACAGTCTGAAATTTCTATTCATATTTCATTCTAGCCTATATCTTCCTCATAACAGCTTTGGAAAAATGAACTGCTCTGAATTAACCTATTTCAGATGCTCCGTCAGTTCCTTCTTAAAATCATTCTGCAAAAAATACCTGATTCCTATCCCACACTCCAACAAAAATAAATCCAACAATCCCTTAAAATATATTGGATACAGCAACCTTTGTTTACAAGCCTTCCTTTCAGCATATTTGGAAACTATTACTAGATTCTACAATCTAATGACTTTAGCTCATTGTGTAAGTGTCCCAAATTGGGGTGACCAAAGCAATGCCACATTTTATTTCATTCCATTACAAATATGTGCTCAATTAGTAAGTCATCACATCCTCTACAGTGATCCACTGGTGTATATAAGATTTCTGCCACAAACCTCTTCCCTAAGTTTTGTAACTTATTATCTTGACCCAAATAGATCCACGATCCTGTGGTTCTGTATTACCAGTAAGTTTAAAAGCAAGTAACACTGCTTGCTATAAACACCCACTTCTGAAGTCACCCTCTTCTCCCATTTATAGCTGTAACCAGTAGCAACTTAATTAGCAACTCAGAAATCATTTAATTGTGGCTTGTTAAAAAAGAACTATATAATTTCACCAGAGATGTGGAATGGGTAGAAAAAGTAACTGTATTCAGTTTAAGAATGATAAGAAAATTACAATTGCACTCTAAAAAACAAGTAAAGCCTATGAAGTGACCAGAATAGCAGACAAAGATTAAAGGATCATACAATTTTGTTAACCTGTTTAAGTTTTACATATATATATATATATATATATATATATATATATATATATATATATATATATATATATATATATATATATATGTGAAACTTGATTTCTATGTAGAAAAAATTACTTAAATTACTGGAACTGGAGTGAGAATCAAGGTGAGGAGACAAAAACCTGACAGCTATCCAGAAGAAAAGAAATGAGGCAGACCAGACTTAAAAAGAAGAGCTGTATTCTTCAAGAGAATAAGGAGTACTGCTACTTATTACAGTAAGTATTATCACAATATCTCATTATAACATCAGATACACAAGAGATATTTTAACAGGATTTATGTCATATACTGCACAATTCCACTGAATTGCTAAGGATTTTACATTTTTATGGTGGTATATTGTTAATAAAATCTGATTTTAGCACCCAGCTAAACAAAGTAGTTTACTTATAGGCACTATCTTTGTTTTCAAAAAATCGTTCTGCAGAGGATCAGCAATCAGCAAGACTGTTACTTGAAATATGCATGCATATTCTTTTTATTCAGGGAAAAAAAGGTTGTTACTATTATTATTATTATTATTATTATTATTATTATTATTATTATTATTATTATTATTATTATTCTTTCCTATTTACATTTTTTCACATCTAGTGTAACCATGAAAGGGCTAATGAATATTCATGGTCATTAACAACGAAGCTGTCGTGTCCTTCAACAATGAATGAAGTTAAGATAATAGTTGCTAATAGATCCTGCTCACTACTTTTACTTCTGGGAACAGAAGATCTTTTACTTTCTCATTTTCTAATTTTTGAAAAACTTTTCATTAAGGAACTATGTAAAATATTGATAGCATGATTTTTTTATCTCCTTTTATTCAGTGAAAACATTCCAAAGCTCATAGCAGTCTTAATGGAGACAGAATTGCTTCTCTCTGTCATCAATGACATAGGAGTACTTAATTAAAAATAATCGATAATACATTAGATTAATTCAGGCTTTATAAAATATTCATATTTATAAAATTCATATTTAACCAAAAAATAAGCATGCAGCTGTGGAAAGAACACCTATATCTTCCTCTTAGAGTAAGCATTCAGTATTAGAAGAAAGCGAATTTTCTCTCATGAAAATTTATAGTCTGTTCAAGAATAGGCAGCATATTCTGAACAAACGGGCATAATGATCAGTTTTATACCTCTTTTTCAACAGTCACATCAAAAGACAAACAGAAAATATTAATCACTTTAATAATAAAGTTTAAAAAACATAGTTTTTTAAATAACAGGCACTTTTTTATGAAAACCAATAATTATTTTCACCTTAGATAAGTTAGGTTATGAATTACTTGAATTTAGGATTCTAAAGCAATATCAAACATCATTCAGTCTTTTTTCATAAGGAAATTTATATGAACTTAGCAACAGAACTGAACATGGGATGATTTCAGGCAAATGCTAAAGGTCTGAACTCTGCCACGTAGAGTGACTTTATATGCTTTCTTTTTCCAGAGCATCAAAATACCATTACTCTTTACTTTGAATGCTTCAGCCTTGCTCAAACATATCTGGAAGCAGCTCACTTCTACTTGTCACTACTTAGAAATCCAAGAGAAGTAGAGAAGTAGCTGATTCATGGGCTAATAAACAATAGCTTTCTTTGAAAGTTGGTATACAGTAGTTATATATTACATTAACAAAATCACAAAATATTCTGAGTTGGAAGAGACCCACAAAGATCATCAAAGTCCAACTCCTGGCTCTGCTCAACCCAGGTGTCACACCATATGCCCAAGAGCATTGTTCAAACCTTTTCTGAACTCTATTAGCCTGATGCTGTGACCACTTCCCTGGAAGGGTTATAAGGAAACAACTGTTCTACATACTGCTCTTAAAACTGCTTTCCATTTTGCAACATAGAGGCTTCCTTATATAGTGTTTCTAAAACAAGAAGCACATGCATATGGAAAATGCAGTAATTCACAGTAATCAATAGATATGAATTATTATATTAAATGTGTTAGGAATTTATTTGCTGCAAAGTAATCTAATACACAACAAATACACTTTCTTTTGGGACCAAGTATATGTCAACCATATATAAAAAGATGACCAATAAAAGTTATGGAAGTATTTAAAAGTCTGGGAGAGAGGCAGTGATTCTTTCTCCTTATTCAGATTGGACACCAGAACACTGCAGCAAATACAAACACTGATTTGGAACAGGGAGTGCATCCAAGCCTTGCTTAATCTTTTACATTTTGCTTTCAATCAAAAGTACCTTTACGCAGGTGAACGCTCAAAGAAAATTAACATTCAAACCTTCGCAAATGTCTTGAACTCTTCTGCTTTGTCACTGGCGAGCAGCAGCTCCTTCTGTAGAGATTCCAAAGCCTGTGTACTCTGCAACAGCCAAGCTGTTGAGATGCAGCAGTTTCAAGCTCTGTCATAGCATATTCAGTCTCAATAGCTTTTCTCTCTAATTTAGTAATCTTGAGATCCTGAAACACATCCACAGAGAGACAGCAGTGCTATGATAAAAGCTGATGGGGAGGTATGGTAGATTACAAACAAATGAATGAACAACAACCTCCCACACCATAGGTGACATCACAGAATATTTCACTTGCAACATATAGTATGTAATTTCATGGCAAAAAGTAATTTAATTTTCAGTCATTATGCCCATGTTTCAGTATGTAAATTTCAGAAGCGTGATTGAATTACATCCGAGAAACAGATTACTATTATTCTGCTATTTTCCCCCTTTCTGTACTGAAAGTTTAAGCTGATGACCCTGCAACTTTTCATTTTAAAGTAAGGTATGAGAAAGTTCTACAGTGTAGCCATCAAAACTCTAATTATACCTTTATCTCCAAATCATCTTTAGCTTTGTGATACATCTGCTCATACTGAGACTTCTCTTTCATGGCTACATTAAACCTCTGTTTTATTGAGTCAATGGAAATTTTTTGTCTTCAGCCAGTGCCTTCACCTGAAATAACGAAAGGCCACGAGCATTGACTATCAAGATAGAAAACTTCAAAATTTGAATAAAATCAGAGCTAAGCATACCTATATTACATAAAAATATACAACTACATTACTGAGGTATCTTTTTCAGATTTAAGCTCAGTAGAGATTTTAATAAATCTCTACTGTTGATCCAGCAGAGATCAGTTCACACACAACCTTGTTACATAAAGTTTTGACTGGCATTAAATATAAAGAAAAGCTCAGAGGTATTTGTTCATATATATTTTAGACTCACAGTACTTGCAAAAGGGAGTAAACTACAATTTCCACTAATTTCTTTTGTCAGAGATAAAAAAACATAAATTCAAACTCAGCTGAGAAAAGAACTGTCAATATGTTAATAGTCCGTAAAGCTTCTTAGATAATGAATATCTAATGCAAAGACTGATTGGGGGTAAAAATAAAAAAAAAACAACAATGCTCCTAAAATTGTTCAGCTTTCCTATAGTGCTAATCACAAAGTTTTCCTTACAATATTGAGTAACAGGGAATTTCTCTGATCTTTTGCTGAAGATAATGTAAAATTTATCAAGCTGATTTTCCACACGGAATAATCAAAATAATGTATGGAATATGATTCTTTGGAAATGAAGTGCTTCAAATACTCAAAGGACAGCACTAAAGCACATTATTCCATGCTAAATCTTTTATCAAAACCAAAACCAGGTATTTTTCTCATGTCATACCTTAGCTCCCTTGCTTACTTAACGTTCTCACTTTCTGGCTGTGGATTTCTTAATAACACCTTATCTTTAGCATGGAGGGTTATACATTAGCTCTCTTTGGAGCTGAAAATGCTGTATGACTACGAGCAGGAATAGTGCTTGTGTCACTCAGCAAGCACTTGCATTCTAGGCAAACAAAAGCAAACTAGCAGGTTGTTTATTTCTATTTTAGGGTCATAAACTGCATAACCTGACAGACAACCAAACACCATGATCTTTTTCTGGCATTGAAAGCCAAAGTGCATCAGTTGGATAACAGAAATAGGCTAAATCATACACAAATTCTCTTACCTTCAGTGAAATCATCCTAAAATTTTCCAGGAGAAAATAATTTGCTAGAGAAGCTAAGCACTACCTACACAGTTAGAATTACTTTAAGCTAAGAACTGTGAATCATTCATAACACTGTAGTAGAAAATAGATTAGCATAGTAAAGCATTTAACTACTAAAGCCAGGAGAGATGCATGGACTTCATTAGCATATGTCATGTAAAATTGCCCTTGTTTCAGGTCTACTATATTTTATGAACTTACAGTGTATAAAAGCAAATCCCACTACTTACAGCATATCCTTGCAACTGTGTGTTCTGAATACTTTAATATTTAATTACACCTATAACAAAGATAAATTAAATTATGCTGAATCCATTCAAGCTATCACCATGTACTGATTTCATACAAATTATAGTGGAGGGAATTACAACCTTCAATTAACTGTATGTTCTTTGCTTTAAGCAATATATTGATTTAATATGTATAGTGTGTTGAAATAACTTCTGTAAATCCACCAGCTTCTGTTCTTTCAAAAACTAGGAATAGCAAGAAAGAAGTACCTTTCTCTCAAGACTTTCCAATATTTCATTTGAGGTTTTCTCATTTTCTTGATTTGCTTTTAGGCAAGACCTTAAGCCTTCTATCAAATGTCATTTCATAGTAATGTCCCTCTCCAACCCAGAAATTCTGCAGAGGAAGAAGTTGGACAGCATATCACTGCTAGAAAATTTGGTTAATATGCAACTAAAAGGTATAAAGGCAGTAGACAATCTATCATACTTGTAGCATTACAATACTTTCAAAAATGAAAGCTGATGCCGTTCTTGCAATTTACTTGGTCTCAAGTACTAAACCCAGTTTCAGTCTCTTATTAAACAAATATTTTTCTACATATGCAATATATTCGTGATTTGATTTTTGCTTGTCTGAACTGAAACCACAATAATGCTGAAACTATTATCAAAAAAGGGAAAACAAACCTGCTGAGCCCACAAAATTCAATTAATTAAATTCCTTTGATGTCTCAAACAATCATTAAAACTATTTTTTGCAAAATTATTTCCAAAAGAAAGTGAAATGGGGAAGACTCCTTTCCTCCAACAGAGTAATACACAGAAATAGTTGAAAAAACTCTGTCCCTGTGTGTCAGATGACATAAAATGCAAAACCTAGAAATAACATCAGCTTTTGTCAGAAACTTCTTGTAAAACCCCCAAAACTCTCATGCACTAAAAAGTAATCTTTGTTCAATGATAAAATTATGCCTTACACAATGCCTTCCACTATTATAACACAAATTAATATTTTAAATATAAACATAAGCAATACCTAAACATGTCCAGATACCTGGATATTTTTCCAATGAAAGCAAAATGAATGGCAGTATATTCAGGAATACAACACTCTTAATACAATGTCAATATTGTATTAAAAAAAAAAACAGGAATACAATGCATCTAAAAATTTCTTTGATCTATTTCACCTTTATACTCTTACTGTTATTTTGGTTATTATATTTTACAGCTTTAAAAACCCAATATCTATTTTATAAAGAAAGCATGCTATCCAATAACTATTTTAAATTTGAAATCTTATGGTGGAAGAATTAACTTTGAAACACAAAATAAACAATCTACAGCGTAACCATTTTTAGGGCTCTTTATTTTTCAAATGAACTATTTTCAAAAAAGCAAACTGCATTCTTTCTTCAATTAAAAAATCTGAAGGGTTAGAGGAGTTAAAATCTTGGGCAGACAAGAAATTCAGATACACATAGCTCTTTATAGTTGATAGAGTAATATAATTGAAGAACCGTATTATATCAGTTACAGTAGGTAGAATAAAAATATCAGTGGCATATTTGACAATTTTTGAATTTCAAAATGAATAACAGACCTGAATCAATTCAAATAGAAACAAATACAACCGTCCTTTTGAACTTTTTTATGAATATAAGACCAGCTATTTAATCTTATTTAAGCATCTGAACCTTGACATTTCTCTTAGCCCCTAGGCAAAGAATTACTGAGTTTGAAAGACTGTGTTTAACAGTGCTGAGGAATTCATTTTGACTTGCATCAAGGATAAAATAGCCTGAGTTCCGACTTAAGGTATTCTTACTGCCATACAGATACTATAGCTAGCTGCATCAGTTTATAAAAACCGCAATTTAAGCATAAACTGTTCCAGTTTCAAAAACATCCCTGTAACACTACGCAAGACTGCAATAAAAAGACCACATCGCTCCCTCAAGAATCGAACAGTTGACTTTGTAGCAATTTTACAGCTGCCACTGGGTGGCACCAGACACAATGGATAGAAGAGGCACCATACTTGGCTTGTAGCTCCTGACTCCATTCTTCTTTTCCCTGGACTTGTTTTTTCAGTGACTTAATGGTGGTCGATTGCTTAGCGATCCCAGTGTTCGAATTCTCTACTGAAAAATACTAAAATATAAATAAAGTAGACTGAATGTGATCACATTCAACAGTAAATTTTGGAAAAAAAAATTATCTGAGAAAATTTCCATGTATTTTATGAAGATTCTTAGAAATAAGCTGGTATAAAAGGAGTGCTCTTACTTTCTAGAAACACTTTAGCAGAACTACATTTCTTGGAAAATATGATGAAAATCAGTAAATTTCCATTGTTTTAATAATGTATGGTTACTAGATGTTCTCTGGAACACTTGCAAGCACCAATCAAGACCACCTTTTCTCTTGCATAGCCTGGTCAGAATAAAATGTAACTGAGGAGAAGTAACACCGGATCTTCATTTGAACTACATGTTTGAATGGCACTGTTCTACAGCACAAGGAATCTACATCTTTACAGCAAGAATGTCCAGTAATTCATTTCATCTTAAGTATTAAGAAGTACAAGACAATTCACAAGAGTGGTTGCTTTTATGTCTCCTGAAATTCAAAGCACAAGACAAAGACATTTTCATTTGTCTGTACTAACACAATTTATACATTTCACTAACAACCAGGTATGATCCTAATTTTCAGGCACATGTTATTCCAGTGAAGGACATTTATACAGTTGTTGGCCATTCCTCACTTGTATATAATAAGGAAAAAAGTGTTTCTATTCCTCCAGGCAATTACACATATCATCTACCCAAGATCTAAATGCAGGAAAACCGAATCATTCTACAGAAAAAAAGAAAAAAGAAGAAGAAATTTAACTAAGTAGCCATTTTAGCAATCTGAGCATATGCATTGAATGCCATTGCTGAAATGGCAGCTCAAATACACCACATAGAGATATTTCAGAATTCCAAAAGGTGTTGCCAAAAGATACATGTTAAGCATACGCACAAAATATATATCTGCCTATATGTATACAGATTTAGCCACTGTACCACAGCTTTTTACTCACTATGTATAAACAATAGGCTAACAGATCAGACATGCTGTAAACAATGATACTTCAGGAGAATTTCTCTGCTCGGTACAGACTTGTAATGCCTATTAACATTAATGGGAGTATTGCACATAACTCTGTGCACCTCAAGGGGAGTATATATTCTTGTGTGCATAGTTAGATGTAAAATATTGTTCTTAATAACTTGTCTAGTCTATTTACTATTATTATAATGTGAGGTATAACCAGAAAATTGTTAAAATGATGTATGCTAGCAGAATAATCCTGAGTTTCCTGAGACCTGTTTGTGGAGCTTGAGTTCCATTAGTGTAAAGCAGAACACCCAGTTACGTGGTTTACACACCAGACATGAACTTGAGTACTTAGGTGGGCCTCTGCACACATTCAGAGGCAAAGACATATGCTTACGGTATTTTGCTTCTGAACTCACCACCCACACTTAACATGTTTGTTCCTGTTGGCAAAGATACAAGGAGCCATTACATACAGTGTAAACAAGCACTGCAATGACAGCACTAAGGAAAAAAAAATTAACCAGCAAGGCTAGGTACTTGGACATTTTGAGGTATAAGGAAAGCTTTTGCTGCTAAGACATTCAGATATTCAGGAAAGTAACTACATGTCTCATCTTTAAGTCAGCTGGAAAGCCCGGAACAATAATGGAAAACTCTTTCTCAAATTCTTCTGCTAAAAATTACTTTCAGGACTTAAACTAGCTTTAAATAAAGTTAAGAATTTCAGAAACTTGATTTAAGAAGTTTTTGAGTTCCTTATAGTCAAAACTCTCATCCAATTCAGAAACCAGTGAATTTACTCTACTACTTAGCATTTGGGGTCACAGGCTATCTCCATCCTAAATATAGTTTTGCATACATGATTCATTTTTTCATTAAAAATTTAATATATCTTTAAGAAGGAATTAAAAGTCATGCTAGTATTTTTGATATCAGATTTATATATGCTCGCTAAATATTTGCTGCAGAAACAAAAAAGCCTTTGATTTTTCATCAATTTATTTTGCTGTTCACATTTGGCAGACTAACAGAGTAGGCTTCTAGCATGGGTGTTACTCTTAAGCTATTTTTAAAAAATAAATCCCCCTTTTTTTTTCCTACCTTCATAGATCAGTTGACTGCTAGGTTTCTGGATAATGAAGATACTCATCTAAAAGGTACAACCCTAATTAACAGCAACAGAAGCAGATTATTCAATCCCAAACTTAAAAACAATGCTCAAGAAGACAGTGTGTATGGTTTTAAGACCTCTTTCTCATAATTAAAGCAGATCAATTTATGTGCCTTTTCATGGCTACTCCCTGCTGGCCTCATCTCTTTATCAATGTGACCTACCTTTACTAATCCCTGAATTTAGATGTTTTGCATCCAGTGTGCAATAGCCATGATCTGTAATACCATGATTACCATCAATAGCTCAAGGGTCTGAGCATTACCCACATTGCATGTGCTAGCACAGCTAATCCAGCATTTAGAGTCGGCTACATTGACCATGTAACACAGCCTTTTCTCCTAGCTGATCCTTTGGCAGACTTCTTGCTACTGTTGAGTTTCTTCTAGCAGCACGAAGCTGCACCATTTTGACCTTTTCTCTTTCCTCTACTATTTAACGGAAAACAATTGGAAAAAATCTTGGAAGACATACTGTTGCAAATGTATTTCCTCCAGTGAGAAGAGAAGAGGAATTAATATGTTTGAGCCAGGCCACCTGCTGAGAAAGCTTTCAGAACAACACAGTCGAGTCTCCGCATCATTCACATGCAACAAAATCACCCGAGACTGAAAAGTGAAACCATCAACCAGTCAGTATTTTCCTACCAGCTAATCTACAAAAATACAAAATAAAAAAAAAAAGTCTCTCTGAAGACGAAGACAACACTGACACACACACAACACTGCTGCCCCATTAGCTCAAATTCTTTGCTCCACTTTCACTTACAGCTATTGCTTTTCTCCTTCTTAGATGAAGAAAGGAATCAGCTGAATTCTCATCAAACTAATTTCACAGCACCTTCCAACAAGATGTACTTAATCCTTGTGCAAAAACCCAGCAGGGCTCCTTGTTTGGCCTATTTGATCTGCAGAAATTGTTTTAGAACTTTCAGTTCTGTCTATGACTACATTTCTACTTCCCTTCAAAGCCAATCTAACACTAAGCTGCCAATCATTGGCTACAATATACAAATGATAGGCATATGGGAAGTATATATATGTCTGCTTGACCCAGTTATGATCTACTACTCATACAAATTATCCTCAGCACTAGATAATCTGTTCTGTCACCTTTAGTTTGCACTGCAGATGTTTCATCTCTAAATCAATGTTCTTTGAAGGAGCTGGGATGGCTTCACTCTTGCCAGCAGTTTGAGACAGATGTTCTCTCAACTTTAATTTTCCTTGTAGATCTTCCTTCTCCTGTTGCCACTTGGCCAGGTTGGAGGTCAAAATCTGTTTTACAAAGAGAATAAACAATCACAATTTCATCCTAACAATATTTCTACTTGATCATATGATATGCTTCTCCAGTTCAACATTCACGAGGAATAAAACTGTATATATTAGCTGTAATTATATTGCATAGCTGTTGGTTCAATTCTCTAGTACAGGCAAAGATCGAATCTGGCAGAAAAAAGGAATCTACTACCACTGGAAACAAGCAATTATTTTAAGACAAAATAATTCAATTTTGATTGAATATGTTGCAGTTTTAACTATGACAAACAAAAATTATCATACAAAACTGTAACAGCAGTTACTGTTGAAACATGTTTACCTAGAGCCTCCCTGGAATTCAGCAATTATTTCTGCACAGAATATGAAGAAATACCATGGTGTCTCAGATACCAGTGTGCATTAAGGGTAGTTAAATGTCAAATCTGTTATAATGGTGACCACTGTAAGCTCACTTGAATTCCTGTGTTGACAACTGCTATAAAGCATACATCCTTTTCTTGGCTTTTGTTTTGATATTTGTAGGGCTTGTAGAGGTTAAAGCAAAGTGGACCAGCTGCACTAAACATCTCCTGGTTGGCTGGTCTTTACCTATGTGTTATTTCATCCCTTTCAATATATGCACCATAGCCAGAGAACTGCACATTCCATAACCTTGACTCTAGGGCTGAAGTACTTAAGTGGTAAAAGACAAGCTGGAGCAGGACAGGATAACAGATGTTAGTTGTTTATTCCACTGGGTAGGTCTTACCACCCTATACTGCAGCCAAAATGCCTCTCACTTAGCAACATAAATGCTAAGTCCAATTAGCAGACGAGCCTTGTTAGGGATTTAGTTCAAATAAATATCATGCAAACAAACTCTCAGTCTTCTTGCACTTGACCAACAACCAACATGACTTATTCTATCTTTGTACCAATATATTTCATATTACTTCTTTCAGAAGTAATGTTTTAAATAATTGCCTTAATTTAAATAATATTGAATGTTGTTCTGCAAAAAGGGGAACAGAAATAACCTCCATACTAGTGATCAACTTTCACAAAACTGTAGTCAGCCAAAAGCCAACAATGGCCTAACGGTTCTCTGCTCCTTACAAGGGTTATTAAAATGCTATTTTATTATTCCATGTAAGACTGTAATACAGTAGATTAACATAAGAAGCAATTGTACAAAATGGTATTGAAATAACTCAAAATGCAAAAAGAACCCCTTACTTTGTGAAGAATCCTGATCAGAAGCATGAGAAGATACATGACAGCTTGAAATAACTAAATGTGTGCCTGATTACATACTGATGCCAAACAAAATACCCAACCAAAAATTAAAAAAAAAAACAAAAACCCCCCAACCTCCCTAAAACCCACAAAAACACCCCCAAAAGCGAACAAAAAATCCAAAAAAATCCAAAAAAAAAGAAGTGAAAGTTAGGTATTCTATTCTCAAGCAATTTATTATTTAACTAACAAATTAGATTTTATACAGCTTGATACCACTAGAAAAAAAATTATGTATATGTGTTTATAAAAACAAACACTCCCATGACAATAATCTGAAGATCATATATACAGGTAAAAGAGAGTCCCATTAATTCCCATTACAAATGAGAAAAGAATGCTTGAAAATTTTGCATTAACCTAAAAAATTATCATGGGTACAAGGAAAAATAACTTGGTATTTAAAGTTAAAAATCTAGCAGTGTTTATTTCATATTCACCAAGTGCACTTATTAAAGTCAGTGGCCATTTTACATATGTATCTGAGGTAAGTACTGTTCTTAGTAAAGGAGTTAATTTTTCCATTCCCTCCTGTGTCTGCTGTCTTTATTAAACAAGAGAGTGATATTATATTTTCTAATTGACTCTTCCTTTATCTGATATATTCTTCTCATATTTACTACTTTTGCAGAGTAAAAGACAAAATAAGGACCGTTTCAATAAGAAAAACCAGCAGTAACACAGAAGGACATAGTATAGAAAAATATTAAGATTATGTTAATTTGTCCATTACAACCAATATTTCTACATGCAGAATTTCATGATTCAGTGTCTCTATAATAAATTATTCATAAAAAGAAAAGAAAAAAAAATCATAGCTGGATCAATATCTCTGTTCAAAATTAGAAATGCCCATATCTGCCCAAGATAGCTTGTGGCTCTCAGAAGTTTCTTAGGCTACTGCTGCTGACAATATGCATCAGCTCTGAAACAACATGAATTGCACTGGCTACATTCTCAAAAATTATAGCAAATATGTTCAAAAACAAAAGGTCTTCATGGGACAGATACTAAAGATGACAGTTGGTCACAGAAACTACTTAAAGAGGTAGAAAAAAAGATTTTAAAATAAGAATCTACATAAATTCAGAAACAGCATAAGAACTATGGATGGAGTGAAAGTAGCATATGATGTATAGGAGCCCAACCCACAAAAGCAGACAGGCATGCAATTGCAATCAGACATTTCAAATAACTTGTCTCTTAATACTGCTGTAGCTATTGTAAATGTACTACAGGACTGATAATTCTACTGCATTCTTTTTTTATTTTTAATCTATTGAACAGTTACAAGAAAATCCTATGTAAACCCATGTGGGATGTAAAAAACAGCCCCCCTGTCCTATCAAGAGATTTATGCCTAAAAGATATTCCTTGCATTTACTTAAGAAACAAGTTCATTACCCTGGTGTTCTTCACTACTGCCTATACTTTAGGTCAAATTTTTAATGATTTTTTCTTCTCAGACACAACAAAAGTTTTGTGTGTGCGCTACCATGCGCACAAATCCTGAATGACAGAGTAAAAAGAATTTACTCCAGGGGAAGAGGTCACCAGGATGAAAGGTAGAAGAATCTTAAAGATCAGCTAGACCAGATGTTGGTAAAGGCAGCCTACTGCTGTTCCTCTATGATGTAGCGGCCGTTGTCTGCTGCACCTCCTCCAGAGTGTTTTTGGCTTAACAGATGTTTATAGGTTCAATATTTTAACATCCATCTATCTTAATCTCCTTGCTCCTGGTATACCCATGACACTCTGTACTGTTGTTCACAAAGGAGTAAGTGATGAAAACTCAGTTTCTATGTAGTCAGTATAAAACTTCCAGTGAGTCAGCAAGGCTTTTCACTGTAAACTGTCTGCTCTGAAAGACAGCTGTGTGGAGGGCCCAATGGGTTAACACAGGAAGTTCCTGCAATGGCCTATTGCTCCTTGGCATCATAATCACTCCATAAGGGGCTTTGAGCTCATTTTACAGAAGTCACTATTCTACTGCAACTGGCACGTATGAGTATAACATTTCTGTTGGAAGAAGCTGATCCTGTATTGCTACTGAAGTCACACAATCCCAAAACATTTATATTTGCAAAATATATTATATAAAAATTATAAACCAGGATGTAAATCAGGCATTCTTGACACACTTTTTAAGCATTGACATAATCTTATCTTACTACTCATTTTGTAAACTAAAGCTAATATACTTCGATGTGTAAAAATCCCACTTTCTGAGAAGCTTCCCACCCTAAAATCCTGCCAGATGCAAACATTGCTATGTCTGTAAGAAAACTGAACACTCATTTTTCTTTTCTCCTAAGAAACCCTCCTACAGTAGATAATAGAATGCATTTGCTATATGCATAGCTCCTATACAAAGTTGTGTCCTGGAATTTAACACTGCTTCTATAAATGTTTTACATAGAACATTATTTTCGCACATCTTCTGCTTGATCATGAAAAACATACAAATAAGCAGTACTGCACACGTAAAACATAACAGAACTTTTCAAAGCATGCTTGCAGGCAGAGACCTAGGTATTTATGATTTTACTCAATCTCTCAAATATCATTATAACATAATGATAAACCTATTTACAATATCCAATTTATTGTGTCAATCCTACTACTCTTGACTCAAAATCTTCCTCTGCCTGATGGGACATAGGAAAAAAACCAGTGAAAATTAATAAAGATGGTATGTAGCTATCTGAAAAGATATATACCAGACTAAAAAGCTATGGTGAATACTTAATGTGATCATATAGAGAAAAGGCAAATAACTTCAAATCCTCGATCAAAGTTCTTTTCATGCAAGTGCTGTAAGTGGTTGATTACTTAGTATTCTAGACACGAAGACAAAATATCAAACAGAAGTCTCTGGTGACTTAATATCCCATCCCTAAATTGAAACAAAGACCCCCCAAAAGCAAGACAAACTTCTTGTAAAATGTAGGACTTATTTGTCACTTGTCCTTCTGAAACTTTAGTAAAATCTACTGAATCATTTAGTAGTATTTTTTTTTCAGCCAAATGCAGTTATCAGGAGCTGACTATTCCACAAAATGTCAAATAAATGAAGGTAATATAGAGGACTTTTTGCCAGTGCTTTAGCTAGTTGTTAGACTTCAGTAGCCTTTAGAGACCATTAAGTACCCTTTGGCTAATTGGCCAATGGTAGATTAATCCTCTTTTTATTCCAGCAGCACTATTTTAACACCCTTTGCACTCTGTCAGTGTAGTATCTGAATGACAAAATAATATTGTGCATGAATAATAAGCAGAAAAGTTAAATTAACATTTCATGTTTCACATGCCATACCTGTGTGTCAGGGAAAAGAACCTCTTTTAAAGCCACTGACATTCAACTTTTTAAAACAATCTCATGTTGACACCTTACTGAAGTGAATCTTCCTAATTACTGCTAATTGCCTATCAAGCAAAAAAAAATTTTTTTTTCCTTGAAGTGCAGTTGTCTAGTATAGATGAACACAGCTCCAAAGTGTATAGTAAAGACAGGCATGACACTTGAGGTGTGCTACATTATTATGAGGTCATACTAAATATGGTTTGCAGTGAACAAAGCAGCTTTTAAGGATGTTTAAGGTACTGAAAATGTCAATCTCTCATGAAGTGTTTAAATTAGTTCCCCAAAGAGAAGAACAGACATTAACCAGCAGATAAGAGGAACATTTCTCATCTCAGGTATTTTACTAAAGAAAAACATTTGGCCTATTGATACTGGTAACACAATTGCAGTTCATCTGTTTTATAACAGCAATGTTTACATTGGAATCGCCCTTTCACACATGCAAATTATAAATTCAGCTGTTATTGGAAAAACATTTGTAATCACTAATGACTCCTAGACTCAAAGATTTTGAGTGTCTTCTTAAAGCATGTACTATTACTGATCAATCATCATTTATAAATGGATATTTGCTGTATGACACTTCATAAACAAAGGTTTTACATGTAATTTTAATTCAGATACTTACAGTTGATCTACAGCTAAATTTATTCTACAACTTATAAAACCTAGCATTGCAACATCTGGCTACACAAACTTATTAAATAATACAAAAAGAAAATCAACAGAATCAGTCCAGACAGGTCCTTTTTGAATTTTGGTTTGTTTTTCTCTTTTTGTAAATACTAGTAATATCACATAGATTAAGAGCAGAAAACGTAACTATATTTCAGAGAAACACACAACACTCATATATAAATAAATTGGAGTAAAAGATTCTGGGCCCAATTCTCCAAGAAATTAACTGCTCCTCTAACAAGAGACAAGTCTGAGTACAGAACTGTGCACTGTGCAATGATTTTTCAAATAAATTAAGGAAAATAAGAAAAAAACTTAGTAATAATACAAATCACAATTTTTAAGATGAAACTGCTTCTGCTATATGTTGTCTGTATAATGATTATACCAATTCAAAGATAAAGATTTTGTCCTGCAGCAATTCTATTTTAGCCTCCATTTTCTATCTCTTCAATTTCATGTCTCTGTACAAATAAACATTGCTGTATCCCATGTCTAATTTCTGTACGTATTAAGAACACTATCTTGCTTTCATACTAAAGCAGATGCTGCACTCCATCTGTCCTTGCAAATTTCAAGGGAATATAAGGACTATTAACTATTTATTTAACAGTACTTACACAAGTAGTTTCATAATGATCAATTATATGATCACAACTGTATGATTTAATTTTTGTTGTGATTGATTTTCCAATATGGAGATGTAAACTGACAAAATACACAGATGTGCAGGACATTGTCTGAAAAGCCTTAATATTTAAAAAGAAAAACTACAGAACTTGAAGAAAAGAATATTTATTAAAAATTAAAATAGTCAGTGTTTCAGTATATACTATATTTGAAATTATTTGAAGCATAAATATCTGCCAGACACAACCCAGTTCATGAAAATGTTTTACAACAAATAAATTAAAAATGAAAATATAACTGGAGACATTTCATTACACTTTGCCCCATTTGAAAATATCTGAGTATTATGGCAAGCCAGATGTGAAGATGTGGCTTGAAGTTCAAAACCAATGTTTTCATGCTTCCACCACTGCTATTTAAATAAATAAGAATAAATACTAGTATTCCAACACCTAACATGCCTGTGCACATCAAGTATTGCTATATACAGGGAAAGACTTCCAGCTGATGCATAAAATTTGCCCCAAGACTTCCATGGCTTTATACTTACTAGGGAATTTTCAATATAAGACACAGTATCCATGCAATCTTTTGTAGTTAGGAACAGGTTTTACTGCATGGTTTTTTTTCAGAACTAGACAATATTTATCTGATTTCCACCAAACATGAGAGTTGGGGCAAACTCATAAAGATTGAATTTTTCATCTAGGGTCAGGGATAGTGCTTGCCATATTCCCCCTGCTTAATCTTAACACATCTAAGCACTGCAAATGAACTGCTTGCATGAGAGCCAGTCAGGGAATTTCACAATCCCTACAACTCATTACAAATTTAACAGCAGCAATACTAAGTATTCATATGTTTCAGATAACACATACAAATATGCTGCACTAAAACTCATTGGGGGAAAAAATTAATAATGCTTCCATCTGTTTTCCGTATAACTCACATAAAATAGAGAGAAACCAAAATGAAAATGCTATTTTAAAGACTGTGTTTAAACTTTCTTTTGATTTACCCACTTAGTTCCAAAGCATATAGCTTTATATCTTTAGAAACGAAAGTTATTTTTAAGAGAATATATAAGAGAAAAAAAAACAAAAGAACTGAAAGAATGGTGAAATATTAATTTAACCTCTCCTCATTTCCATGTGTTTTAGAGAGTGAACCATTTTCTACTGAAATATTTCTGCATCTCTAATGTAAGTGGGCAGGAAATCTGTACTTGTGGGGAAAGCTGTTCCCTCTTCCATATTACTCTTTATATATTATTTTCCTTTGCTCAAATTTCAGATTTTCAACTGTTAAAGACCATTCTCTTTCAACCTACTTTGAAAAAGTGATGTAACTATTTCAAAATAAAAATTACTAACATGTAAATAGGCTATAGGCATTCTCACAAGTTGGTTGCAATATTCAAGGAACAAATGTATAAAGATAGCTCTGTGTTAAATTTTCTTCAATTATTTAAGTATCTCATTTTTGGCCACTTCAGATAATAATAAAAGCAGAAAAAAAGTCCTCAGAAGGTCTTCTCATTTGTTTTTATGCAGACAGCTGTGTAAAAGCAAAACATTTTAAATATAAATTCTATTAACAAACTTAGGTAATGGAGAAGTTCTATGTTCTTCTCATTGAGAATGATTAACACAGAAATAAACAAGAAAGAATTGTAGAAAAAAATGTTAAGTATCTGGAAGGAATTTCTCTAATCACATTAGGGTGATATTATTCAAATATTTATTTATTATTTACATTTTTATAAAAGTAGACAAAGACATTGCTAACCACTTCTGAGAGGTATGAGAAAGCTGATGACAAACATCATGGGGAGGATGCAAAGTCAGGAATATTCTTCAAAATAATGAACTGCATTTAAAAATTATCACTAAAATGTACTTCATATAAATTAAATTGGTAATTCATCCCTTGATTCTTGTAAATGAACCCCCACAGTCTTATTTTTAATTTGTAATTTATATTATCATCAGAACCCTTGCTAAAATTACAGGCATAAATGAACAGTTTAGGGTAAAACACTCTTTACATTACTATATTATTTATATTCTATTTATGCCTATTTAATATCTGAAGAGATCATCACATGAAAAAGCCATGTTTTCAGTCTAATATATCAAGTGAAATATACTTTCCTTTATCATGATTATCATCAACATTATGACCCACTTGGGCAATTTATTATTTTCCCATACATGAACAGTTTGAGGACAACACTACAATTCTAAATCCCAGCTTGAACTACAGCTACTCAGTAGTTCCCTCATTCTCTTCTGCTGGTTTTACCAAGGTAAGAGTATAGACAAAATGACCAATTTTGCATACACAACACCCTAAAGACCACAGGATGACCTTTCCATCCAAAAATAAAGAGAAGACTGTGCACAATTCAGCCACCAAAGAGCAGATGCTCTCTCCCAGTGCCTGAGAATCTCGTAAGATGTGCTGTGGCTATGGCTAGTTGTACAGTCTCCACTGCTGAGAAAGGAAGTGAAGATCTTGGCACATTCGGCAGTAGAAGTAAAATGGAGTGATGCATAGTAAACCTGAGCATGATACAAGCCATAGGAACAGCCCATGACTACCTCATTAATTCCCAATTAAGCCCTAGGAGAGCAAATCAGACCATACAAAAAGTTAGTAAGAAAGGATAAATATTCTGCTACCTCCTCCAGCAGTTGCAGAGTCCATGAGGTTCAGGCTTTTCAGGCAAACCAGCACCTTGTCAAAACTACAAAATTCTCCCCTTGAGTTACAAGGACAGTAAGAGTCTCTGACTTTGGTAGGGAAGCCATGGAATCCTGGGAACTAGCACTCATTCTCTGCGACAATGGGGTGTCTAAGACAGAGAATAATTAAGACAATCCCAAAGAGGAAAAGCTGTAGATATGTATTTTTAAAAAGGAATCTCAGGAGTAGTTCTCTTGTCTCAGAACACTTGTTGTAACGCTTTCTTTCCCTACTGTAGAAGATGTCTTAGTGCTTGACTGCCATTCCTTTATGCCAAAAAAGTCCAAAAATGCCCCCCAAACAAAATAAACCAACCAAAGAAAAAACCAACCAACCAAACAAACAAACAAAACCAACAACAACAAAAACAACAACAACAACAAAAAATTTAAGAAGGTTCATGCATAATTCTTGGTAAAGTGGTAAGAATGGCTTGTACTCCTGGCTACAGAGGTATGTTTTGCAATTTCTTCCTGTAGTGGAAGGGAGTAGCCAGGACAATAGAGGACCAGCATTACCTTTGAACACATAAGCTTAAACTGTGAGAATGAGAAAATCAGAGTAAGATGCAAGCTCTAACAAAAATGCCAATTCTCTTTGTGCGAAACAATCTAGTCAAAGAAATCTCACTGTGTGGCAGGTAAGATAATAGGATCAAACAGGAAACTGGTACTTTTCAGACCTATCCATGCAGAACTGGTGAAGGCAAAGATTCCTCTTCTGAAATCCAGAGGAGTCAAAAGAAACCTTGTTCTTGAAGGACAAGATGTGGGAGCTGTTCTCGGTCCTCCTTTACGATCATTGATAAATATTACTAGAAGCCAGGGAGTAATAAAATGCATGGAGGAAAAGGAGGACTTGGAGTCTAAGGAGTAAGAGTTTTAAAGGACTAGCTTCTAGTTAGAGATTAAGTTTGAGCTTCTAGAGTTCAAGCTATTCTCTATTAAGGCACCTTTGGTGTGCTAGTTATCTTTAAAAAAAGACCTTTCATTTTGAGAATGGGGACAAAAAAAGTTAATTGCTAAATAAGAAAGAATACACTAAGACGTCAAGAATACATTAAACATAGCACATGTACCAAACAGTATAAGCATAAGTACAGTATAATTCCTGATTTTTTTTTTGTTCAAATGCAGAGAAGATTCTCCTGACAGCCATCTTCAGTGTCCTCAGAGAGAAAATGTGCATTATATATGTGGTCCTTTTTGAAAAATTAAATCCACTCTCTCGAAAGGATATGGAAGCAAAAATTGACCACTAATTTTAAATACTCTTTTATCCATGGAAATGTGGGTATTATACTTCTTCAGTCTTTACCATTAATCTGTTATTGTTTTTAGATTTCATTAACTGCAGACCTTCAACCTTTCCTCATTGTTGTTATGTTTAAAACTTACTGAAATTCTTGCTCCTTTCTTCCAACATATGATCTGCGTGGTGCCAAACTAAGGTGCAATATTACACAAAGTACCTTGACACTGCTGAGTAGAAAAGGAAATACCCTCTGTGAAACTCTGTAAAAAATAATGCCTGACAGGCTAGCAATGCTTCTGCTATGAAGAGCAGTAGATTGACAAGCTGGTGGCCCTCATGCTATGAAGTACCTTTGTGTTCCTAAGAAACACACTATTTGTTCAGCCTGTGGATCTCTGCAAAATCAACACACATATCCGCAAGACAAAATAAATCCCACAAACCAAAACAAAACCCAAAGCAAACAAAAAAGCCACAACCCAATCCAAAAACCAACCAACTACTATTTTGACTTTTCCTACAACTTACTAAGTTTTACTTTATGGTGGATTCCACATATAGTAATCTTGTAAAGGGAAGGATAACATGTAAAAATTAAGGCCTCATACAAGCATGTATTTTTTTTATGACCAACAGCAACAACTCTCTCCCCTCTAGGCTTACTATTTATGTACAAATGCTGAAAAACATTTGAAAAAGTAGGTATTGAGAACATTTCTGTGGTCACTCACAAGTGCTGTTTCAATTAAATCTTGATTTTGTCCTCTGGGATTCAAACTACAGAAATTATTTTTGAAAAACAAAAGAAAATCCTTGCTAGCTTTGGGAAAAAATCCCAAGACAGCCTAACTCAGAACTTTAGTTCAACAAAACTTCTTTCTTCACCTTTTAACTAATAACTGATTTTAAAATAAATACAAGAAAACTTTTAGAATATTTTAATGTTTAAAATTGAAAAAATGTTATCAAATAAATTTTTTTTTCGTCATGGGTAACTTTAAAATTGTTACTATTATAACCGCTTTGGAAAGAAAAAATGTAAATTAAGAAACTACAGCTTTTTGTGTCTTTTTTTATACCTAAAAACAATTTTGTAAACTGAAACACCATCTATAAAGATGTCTGGAAAAGTGACAAATGGAGGAATAGTACATGGAAGTTTGAGATTTTGCTATATACCTAAGTTTTCAGTATTTTTTAAATGACCTGCTTCTGATACTCACAAAAACATTCAGCCATTCTCAATCATATTTATAAAGAAAGAAAATATGTAATTATCAATATTATGACAGTTTTACTGGTAGAGACTGTCACACACCCTCTCTGACCACTATTACTTAATGAGATCTTACTGACAAACAGGAATTGCCACACATCTCTACATTCAAAATAAAGCAAGGAAAGGTAAATTCCTTTAGAAAATCGAAGCAGAGTTTCCTGCTTGCAGTTCTACAGGAATCATCCACTTGCTACAAAGAAAACAAAAATTACACACTTGCAATGCTTAGATCACTTTCACTGACTTAAAATGTTATTCTCCCAAGTGACTTAAAAACCTGAGAAAACCAGCAGTATGTCTGCACTGTACAGGGTGCTCCTAGTGATAATCATACTTTCTTCAACACCTAATACAAAACACACACATTGTTTTAACGAATACCACTTGGCTGACCTAGAAGATAGGATGAAGGAATAAGAGAGTCACGTCCAATTCCTCATGGATTCTCAGCTTGAATCCTGGATTTTGCACAGTTTACCTTACGAACATGATCTGAGTGACATTTCACAAATTCCTGGATAAATGTTGCTACACTCTACCAGCAGAGAGACTGGCTGTGTCATGCACAGATCAATAATAGCACTATGTTTCATCAGCCTCAAAATCAAAAGTGCTTCATCTGGCAAAAGCCATGGCCCTTGAGGATCTGACATATATAAAATGAATACTGTACACACGATGTCTACTACAAAAGCTGCTAGTGTAAAGACAAGTCTAGAGACACACAGTTCAGTATATGTAAATAGGAAAATATGTACTTGTGTATATAAAGAAGTTTTTAACTCCTAATTATGAAGAGTGTCACAAATAACACAAATCAGCAGCCGAATAACAGCAATGAAAGTGAACTTTTATGACGTCTGAAAGAAATATAAAAACCGCAGGAAAATCCAATATTCACAGTCCTTGGAGGAATTCTCAAGAAAATAAAAGGACATTTCGAACTGTACTCAGTAGTATCTATGACAGTGGGCTGCAATAAAATGCACACTAAGCTATATATAATGACTTCTGATCAAAATTATGTTAATTGAAAATATGGTTTTATCTTCTTCAGAGTAACTACTCAAAATAGAAGTCTTGAGACTGTCAGTCATCATATACTACCTTTAGTTTCAGTCCCCAGTGTAGGCCTTCCTAAAATAACAACAGAAATTTATGTCTCCAACCAATTAGGCTTCCTCATATCTTAGTCTCTTGGTGACAGAGATTGTAAAGTTTTCAAACAAGTGCAGCATCTGTATATTTTTAATTGAAATTACTTTTTATTATAATGCCTCTCCCTCATTTTTCTCACAGGAAATATAGTTGTTTTTTTTTTTTTTCCTGCCGAAGTTTATATTGCAAACAATACTTTGGGAAGTTTGGTTTTGAAGCCAAACCGTTAACAAACTATCTCAGCTTGAGTACTTTATCAAGATTTAGACTAAAAAAAGAAAATGAAAATTAAACTGTCTCTATGCCCCCAGTTAAAATGGAAAGATTTTTCCTTAAAAAATATCACAACTACCTCACTAAAAATGTATCTTCTTATGCTTAATTCTCCTGGTAAAATATGAAGTAAATATTAAAAAAATAATAATTTATCTTTCCTTTTCTGCATTTTCCTTTACCATCTTACAAACTACCTACTTCCAATACTTTAATCTTCTCTCAGCTCTGTAATCAGCAAAATTTAAAGGGTTTTACAGGACTAACATAATCCTATATTCTGTGTACATTACAAAAAAAAGCCATTTTTCCTTCTCTGCATATCTTCTGCTTAAGACTAATGATCTTTAAATGCTCCTCTTGTACACCATGGAATCGGTATTTCCTTTGGGTTATTTCCTTCATTTCAATACCGACCTTCCCTGTGCCATGCCTTTATATGTGTATGTCTTCACTGGTGATGGCTTCTTCCTCTGCCTCATAATTTCTCTTGCTTATAACCTCATGTTTTAACACTATTATAGCACTCCTGCTTGGCTTCAGGTATATCCTTAAAAACAAGTGGTTTGACTATCGTTCATGTTTACATCTCTTTTCTGCAGCAGTAAACTCATTTTAGCATTAATTTAAAAAAATACTGTTGCCCACCTGAGCTCTATAACATAAACTCTCTTCTTCTATCATTGCTTCAGGTGAGTGAAGAGTGTTACTGAAGTTGAGAATTTACCTTCCTCTTCATACTTAGCATTTATTAAGCCTATGCCATCAAACAAATAATCTCTCTTTCAGTTACTTTTTCACGCATCCTACAGACTCAACATTTTTTTTATTCCTTTAACAAAGAATCTGCCCACAGCTAACCACAAGCAGCTGATTTCTCTCTAATACTTCCTTTTTAGATTAGTTGGCCAGTATCATTGCAGTTGTCTGACTCCAACTGGCAAGAGTCGCCTAAAAATTACAGATCTCATATCTGGTATGTTTCTATCTTTGCTATTTTTTCAACCTTCCTTTGCTAGACTGATGACTCTACAAGATTTCTTTTTCTCAGATATTTAAACTTGATTTACCTGCTAACCTGCTCTCTGAAACCCTCATATTTGTTCTCTGGAACAATGTACTTTCAAATCCTCCTCATAAGTCCTCAGGTGCTTTTAAAATTAATTTAATTTGGATTCTGTGTATTAGACTACATACATTATTCTAAGACCAGTCAAACTATGCCAGTCCAAGAAAATATATTCTTTCCACTCTTATACCGACTCCAGTTCATGCGTTTGAGGAGTGTATTTTTTTTAAAATGGCAATGGGAGTTCATGCTCGGCATTACCTCCTAGGACTGTCATTTTTCTTTAGAGTCCCTGGTTCCCAAGAGATAGCCATTCAGCCTCAGTCAATGTGAAACTTGAGCAATGTATTGGTTTTCATTATGATGTAATTATTTGCTCATTAAAAACACTGTGAGATCATAACAATCCATACTCTTCAATCAGACTCTGGTGGAAGACTGAAAGCTTAAGAGTAGTTCTCAATGACTGAAGATATCCTATTGCACTGGCTTGGATTTTTTTATGCTGCCACTAATTTTTAAAAAATGACTGCAAGATTTTACTTCTAAAACAAACAGCAAAAAGACAGCCATTTATTTCATAGTATATCCAGATAAAATAGATATGTAAGGTTAAACCATTATCCTGGTGAAAATAATAATGTTATCATTGATGTGAGGGATAAACTGAAAAATTAATTTCATGGTATGTGACATTCTGAGCTAGTGAAAATGATTAAGTGGTACTTATATGCTTCAATTTAACCTTAAGGCATAACTTGAGACACTGAGTCTCCATTGTGTTCCATGTAGCAATGCTTAGCTCAAATCTAAATACTATGCAAAAGCAAGTATGGTGGAGACAATTTTTGAAATTTTATTTCGTATTTGCACTTCAATAAACAATGACTGTTGCACAGAGGCACACAACAAAAATGAGTGAATGTGCTTATAAAACTTCTGATACTTTCAAGTCACAGAGCTATTTTTGTAATCCCATAACCCTACTCATCCAATTTAGAAAATGCAACTCCTCCAATAAAGAAGTGTCTTTCACCAATTCCCCCAGTCCACATATATACCTTGCTAACCATACTAAGCATTCTCCTCCATCAATCTTCTGTTCTGTATCTTTACAGAGAAATTGAGAAAAATTTATTTAACAGATTAGGAGAGGAGCAAAGGAAAGGAGAAGTAACATAGAAGAGTCCATTGGAGAGTGCAGGAGAATCAACTCAATGCTCCCAACACAAAATTACCTCCCCAATTTCTCATGAGTCTTGAAAACTTTTCCTAAGAACATGATTGGGAAAACATTTATCTAGGCTGGGAAAGAGAGAAAAGAGTAACTGTTGACTGTTAGGTAAAAATCCATCACAAAAACCAGGAAGAGAACTGGAACTTCCAAGGGAGGCTATACGGCTGATGGAAAACCAAAGCAGCTACTTCTGGCATGTTATTTCACAGTCCATCAGAATATTAAATCAGAGAATAGTAACAAAAATTTGCAGCTACATCCCCTGTTGTTGCTCCTTCTCCAAAGGTTGAAAACAAAAAGGAACCCCTCGCTATAGAGACATCTATATGCAAGATTAGAGACAATAAAACTTAATTTTACCACAATAAGAAAGATATCTTGAAATTTCCCTAACTCTGGAAATAAGCACATGCATAAAAGGTTTATTAAAATCACTTCCATATTTAATAGCAGTAGTTACTAATAATGAACAATTAATGGACTGCTGTGGTGAGTAAACCTAAGAGTACTGGTCCAACCGCAATGCAAACTGGTTTTCTGTGATGATCTCTTAGAAAATCTAATCTGCAAGTTCTGAAATGTAATCTCTTGGCAACATATGAATAATTATCCCCAAATCACTGGCCTTTGTGTGAGATTTAATGGTGAATAAATGTCCTCCGACAAAACCATGTATTATCTGTAGAACTTTACATAGTAGAGAAGGTTCAAGAATCTAGTGTGGTTTTATGCTTAACTTCAATTAATGAGAAGATCACAGTGAATTCAATAAAAACACTCATATGAACACAAAAGAAAATCCTATTATGATAGTATATGTTGAGTTTTTCCAGGTCTCAAGTTGTATTGTATTTGAAATTTTTTTTACAGGAAAAAAATCCAAATTTTTTTTGGACTTCAGACTTCTGTCTTGGTTCATGGCATTTTTTGCAACAGTAAGATTAAGAGCCAATGCAAAGGAAAGTTTCATCAAATCACAGGAAAGGTGAATTAAAAAAGCTCATATCACAAGAAATTAATAACATACAAATTATTTATGGATATTTTCTGTATCATCTATATAATCTAAATGCCTGTTCCATTACTGTATTAAGCTACTGGATATAGACATATTAGCTATACTTACAGAAATGTGAACAATCTCTGTAACGTTACAATAACATGCTAATTCTTTTGATACAGGTTCTTTCTTCTAATATAGAAAAATGCTTTTTAGTACTTTCACATGATACAGCAATATGAATTCTACTGATTGTAAGTGTATTCTCTGAACTTCATGTTGTTGTCATAATTTTTTATTCATAATATATTTTTCTCGGATTTATCTATCTCTGAGTTTTTTCATTTTGACATAAGTCTGGTGTAAGTCATAAGAAGCACAAGTTTAGTAGTCCTAGTTCATGCTAACTGTTCTTTTTAGTTTATGAATGAGACCCATTTCCTACATGCAATGTACTTTAAATGCTGTTCATCGATGATGCAACAGGTCTATTATAATTTTTCTTCAAAGATCAAAATAAATTGTAAAAAGCATTTAGCTTTATTTTTGTTTCATAATGACACACAGTTTCATGACAAATATATTTTACGTATAGTTCCATTAACAAAACTAACTTCAGTGTGCTGTAAGCATCTGATGCAGCAAAATATCAAAATAATTAAAACATTCTGGTGTGGATACATTTTAAAAGGTCAGTTACTTTCATGTTTACCATTGGCTATTACTTATTTTGTTTCCAAGTCAACTTAAGGAGCAATACTGAGTCAGTGGTCAAAGGCAGCATTACAGATTTCCCCATTTAGTAACCGTACTGTTTGAGCAAACACATTTGACTAACTGACTGTTTCATTCAAGATAGAATTTTGGAACAGGACTTGAAAAGGGTGAATTCTAGCCTCAGAGGTCACAGAGCATTTTCTGTCTCTGTTTCCAGCCTTTGTAAGTGGGACTGCATACCCTGATGTTTGATTTATTAGGTTCAGCAAAGCTTTAATAAAACTACAACAAAGCAGAACCTATTCTTCTCAATATTTTCAATTCAAAGCCTTCAAAAATCACAAGTAGAACCCAGAAATTAAAATTAAATTCAAAAAACCTAAGGTTTGAAGTACATTACAGACATTTTCTTCTCCCTACAGACAATGTTCCTGTTCAGGTGTGGAACAACACTGTGAGTCTTTCTCTCAAGAGAATGCCAGTGCCCCCATGAAAACGTATTCTTCTTGGTATCAGTTGTGAGATGTGATCAGAAACAGAGCAAAGCAGGCCTCTACTTGTGAACAACTATAGTAAAATGAACACACAGAGCAAAAATGGAAACCTTTCAAAAACATTTCTCCTCCCCCTCCTCAATTTCCGCAGCATAAAACAAAACCTTAGATCTTTATTCAGTCCATTACCCTTCAAATAATCAACTCTTAGTCCATCTCCACCCTTCCGACAATCACCTCTCATTTCATCAAGGAGAGAGGAGTCCCTCTTGCACCACAGGCTTCCCCTGGAAACACAGCCGAGTCCAGTTGTGTTTCCCCATCACTCAGCACCACCTTCGTGACTTCTTCCTTCCATGTTCAGTGCTCTCACCACTGCACATGGACCAGAGCTGCTTTTAGGGTTCTCTTTTCAAGGATGCTTCGCCCAGTTCCAGGAGAAAACAACAGTCTCTCACCTTTTTGGGACACTAGTCCCCCCTAAATTTCACTCCCTGGGGCCGAGGGGTCTTGAGAGCACCATCACCTCATCGCCTGTCGTCTCCGCTCACATCACTCCTTTGGCACCAAGCCATCGCCTCCCCCTAAAATGCAGTCTCTGTATTACAGGAAAGGTTCTGTCCATGGTTATACAAGAAAAGTCCAGCCAAAGGCCGCTCCATCATCTCCTCCAACCTAGAATTCTTCTCAACTTCTCTCGGTCATTCTTTACTTGCACAGCTTGCATCACACTTGCGCATTTCCTCTTATTTTATCCCTGTCTCTCTTCTCCTTCAGCTTCCGGAGGATCAGCATTTGCAAGGTTTCCATCATCCCACAGAAGGGTTAAAATCACAGTCTCTACTCATCCAGAACTCCCACGCTGGCCCTGCCGGGCACTCTTCTCGCCGCTCCCCCCTACTCCTTCTCGGCCAGGCCAGTGCTATCAAATTTCAAGGTAGCACTGACACCTCTCTCTCTCTATCTCTCCCTCCTGAGAAAGGGGCTACCCGATGCCTCACAGAGTTCTTCCACCCTTCCATAATCTATGGGGAACTCACTCTTGTCCTGCCGGGGCCAGGGGCCTTCACCTCCCGTCTCTGCCCAAGGCTCCGGCCTACCTCCCTCTGGCCCCGTGGCTTCGCCTCCCCCGCCCAGCCCACAGCTGGCCAGGGCAGGTCTGACCTCTCCATCCACCGGAACGAAGAGAGAGTTCCCGTGGGAGTTCCTTGCTTTTAACCCCTGTGTTCTCAGAGGCGTATCCATATCCTCAGTGGCCAAACCAGGTGCTAATATTCACATCTGAGCACCTATTGGTTTGACTACCTTTCCCAAAAACTCACTTCCTCTCAAACCACGACATACACATAGACTGAGAGTGTGTTTTGAGCTTTTTACTATATACTGTGCCTGCAAAGAGATTATTTCAAGACACATTTAAACAAGGGTAAAAGCAATGTGATGACAGAAGTAAAAACCAGAATTTTTCAATCTAATTTTGAGAAAACATCAGTCTCATGCTGATACACAGTTTATTTCAATTATTAAAATTACTCTCTAAAAATCTCTAAGTCTCTAAAATTACTCTATTAAATCTCTACTGTCTTAGATCATATTTGGAAACTCTGGAAAGGTCAGCAGTATATCCAAGTTTATCATAGGCTTATCCCTTCTGATTTACCTTTAAACTTCTGTTGTATTTAAAAAAAAAAGGACAGAAAATTCGCTGGTCTGATTTTTAAATATTTTTGAGAAACCTTGTTTACTTCTTTTAGAGTATTAGATTAGAGTTCCCTTAAATTAACCTAAACGATTCTTATTAAAAGTATTTAGGACAAGATTATCTATATATTGCTAAAAGAGAGGAGAGAAATCATGATTCTCCTCATGTTTTTGGCAACAGACTTTGCCTAAACAGCTTCACAGAATTCTTTGGTTGTTTCATTACAATCTGTGACAAAGGTGGAGAGCTGCAGAAATGACTCTGCAAGTTTGTCGAAAGTGTTAAATATGATATATACAGGGTTTTTATTTTTAAGATAGATACAAGCAAGAGGCTCCAGACTTAACTTTGTGTGTGCCGTGCAAGAAGGGAAAGGGATATTGTTTAACAGAGCACAAACAATTTGAATTCTTATCAGATTATTTTTTACCGAATGTGGTCATTATCAGCATCTCTGCTTTTTCTTTCTTTTTCTACTTATATATATGAAAGTCAGAATTCCTGCATATGCTATTGATGTAGCAGTAACTTTATGCAAAGTTTATTTCTATTAATTACTATTTTTAATAACTTAAAGTCTTCCAAATTTCAGTAGTTCTCAAACTTCTAATAAAATTTTATCATTCAGATCTTCAGTAGATATCATTAAAATTATCTAATGTACATAATAAGAAATATCTTTTTATGCTACCAGAGAAAGAAGAAAATCCAACACTCAACTTAAAATAGGTGACACTAAATGTAGAATCTTTCATGAACTTAATAAAAACACTCAAACGCTCTGGAGTATATTCATGTAAGAGACTTCAAATATATAAAACCAGGACATTTATAAAAGTGTTTTGACAGGAAATAACTGAATAGGTTTACAACGATTTCTAACTGGACTGGATTTATCTAGAAAGTCCACAAAATCTGTCCAAGTAATTACACATTTGCTGGAATGAACAAAAACAAGGAGGAAATGTGCAAAAGCAGTTTCAGCTACTGCAGGATAATTACAAATAAAATTCCATTTATACATTCCAGTTTATTCCTAAAATAATTCACTTTAAGGAAACCACAAACATACATAAACTGTTTTATATATACATATATATATATATATATATATATATATATATATATATATATATATATATATATATACAAATATACAAAAGGTAATACTCATATTAAGTGTGATAATATATCTTTAAAGAGTAAAAATCTTTAATGAAAACCAGAATTTAAGTGATATCTTTGCATAAAATAATACTTCAGTCAATAATTTTCAATGCATCTAAATTTATCACCAGTTTCTTTGTTTCAGTGCAACTGAATAATACTAAATTGGCTGATATACTTTTGTTTGGGTACACTAGAGAAGTAAAACTGTGATGCTGCTTTTGCAGATGCAGCACCAAACTCTGGCCTATACTTTGATACACTGAGCAATAAAAAATAGTCAAGAGAATATGTAAAGTAAGCCACAACCTTTAAAGAATAAAAAGCTTTCTTTAGCACTTTACTTTTCTACTTTTCATGTTCATAACTTTCTATGCTTGAGATAATCTACTAGATAAACAAACTATGATCTCAGGGGAAAAGAGTTCCCTTAAAATTCAAAGAAAAGTGAAAATCAAATAGCTAAAATAAAGTTTGGAGGTATATTTAAAATGTTGTCAGGAAAAAAAAGTGTAGTCTGGCTCAGATTTAAAATATGCTTGTAAAAAAAAATTAAAAGCACCTTCTCAGTTCAGCAAAAGTGTAGCAATATATCTGCAGGAAGGCATCTGAAAAAAACTATACCTAAACCTTCACATTATCCTCTTCAAAGAATGTGTCAGCATTTGACTAGTCAACTTGTTCTTACTCTGAGATTCAATTTTCCTGCTGAAGTAGACTTACACAGGCACTTTGCAATTGTCCACAGTATTCTGTAAAGAAATGCAGCTTTCCTATGACATCACCTGAGGAACACTGGAGATGCAAAAATATGGTACATTTGAGCAGTGGACCTTTGAATAGCCTTCACATGCATAAGAGAAGTGCTAGTGACTTAAACTGCTTATGGTTTTAATTTCTTATTCAATATACTTTGTCTGGATTTTTGCCACAAGAATGACACTGCATAAAACTAATTATGATCACTCTGTTGTATGCAATAAAAACACTCTTATAAGTACTCAATGATAGAAATGAGTAGAGGGAATACTAAACCTTAGAGAAACGATCCTGAATTTTCCCAACAATTTCTTTTAAATGCTTTTCTTAGAAACTAAGAAAATAATAAATACCATGGCTTCCACATTAAGTATCTGCTCCAGCTGTGATTTCTATACAACAGTAACAAAATGTAACTACTGTACTTCTTGTACAGATGGTCTTGACTCAGTGTTAATGTGAATCCTTAGAGAATGCAAGTGTTGATTCTCACATGTGCAGTCACTTCCCGGCCATTTTTAAAAAATATGCAAGGAATTGCTTTTGCAGAAATCAAACAAAGCCAGATATCTACATTAGTGCAAAGCATTTATAGGGCCAAACAAAACCAGAACTTAAATCCAGAATTCTGAACTCTTAAGAGTAGACAAATATACACTACACACACACACCTGGGTGGACTTTCAAGAAAAATACACAAAACCATGCATGTATATTTCTGAAAATCAGCAGATACTAGACAGTCCTTAGGTTGCATGAACTGTAAAATCTGTCTCAAAAAAAAACATCTGGGATATTTAAATCTTAAATCTAGAGTTGATCTTCTAGAGTCCCTGGGGACTAAAATGAAGGACTGACTGCAGAAACATCTGTCCTTGTCTGCTAAAGGATTTATTTTCTTAGATAAATTCAGACAAAATGGCATCTTGTCCAAGCCATTTTGTTAATGTTAACAGTTGCTAGACTGCTAAATTTACCTTAGCCTAGGACCAAAAGTTCACTATTAATATAAGTTTACTAAGAACTTTATGGTTATGGCAGTTAACTGGAGTAGATGTTTATTTTTGGATACTAGTAATTTTGGCACTCTTGAAGTATTTAAGATTTTCTCCAAATCTAGAGATTGTGTCAGGTTTTTGGTTTGTTTCTTTTTTTTCCCATGGTTTGACTGCTTGTTTTTTACCTTCCACCTCTCAAGAAAACTCTAAAATCGAAAGTAACATAAGTATTAACAAAAAACCTTTACAAACATTATTTCCCTTGCAGTATTTTAAAACTTTACTTCTAGATAGTATTTCTTACAAAAAAAAAAAAAAAAAAAAAAAAAAAAACCAAAACCAAAACAAAAAACCCAACCCATACAAGTCCCCCACACAAGTGTGCTTTAGAACCATTAGATCTGTCTGAATGAGGGTTCTCTCTCTAAAACATGAGTGTACCCTGCAGTGACTGTGTAGGTTCCTTACCTCCTTAATTTTCACTTGGCAAGTAGCCCAAGCCTCTGCTTTAAATTTCCCACTTGGTAGCACTACTATGGCACCTGAAGAGTAATTAGTTGTAAGAAAGGGAATTTGAATCGTTTGCTGAGAAGGAAAAAAATGTGCATGCCTGATAAAGATTTTTTCTTTGAGTACTCGAAACACCCTTTATTTGATTTTGCTTAGAATACACCACCCTTTAAATAGACAAGCGACCTTTTTTTTTTTTAAACCTTCCAGAAAAACTGAGTGATAGAAAACCAGTTTGGTTTTAAAGCAATGCTATTTTTATCTTCATCAGTCTTTTCCATTACAGCAGCTCTTATATTTACATAAATTTTGTTCCCCCCCCAACCCCCCCTTTTTTTTAAACAGTTCCCTGGGAGTAGCATTTTCTATTTTATTTCTCACATTGCTCTTCAATAGACACCTAAGGAGTAGTCTTCTAGGAAGGCAAATCATGAAGATGTCTGAGAAATCAGAACATTTTTGCTAAATTACACATATAGTTCCCTGTGAAGTTTATACTGTCCATGAAACTTTATAATATGATACTGTTTGTAAGATAGGCAGATCTTCACTGGTTCCAATGATCTTGGAAACTCTTTTAAAACAATTCATTACATATACATAGTTATGCAAAATGAGTAACAGAAATGAAGTTTTCCCTCCTCTAGAAATTAGCAGTTCCCTAGTCCTAAGAAAGTGAAAAGTGCTGCTCCTGATACTGCTTCTGCCTTCTGTGCAAAGACAAAAACACAGAGAAGTTTGAGGGGGAGGGGATTTGATATCTTTTTTAATGTCTGCCTCCTTCCAGCAAGTCCATCTGTTGTAGCACTATAATTCTGGAAGCAGGATGTGTGTGTGACCAACAGGAGACAATTACTGCATAAGTGTTTGTTGATTCAGCTCTATAAAGGGCAGGCCAATCACTACAGTATGAAGAGAAAAGAATTCCAGCTGAGGAGATGCATATAGATTAACACTAAATACATATATACATGAGAATGGGGAAAACCAGAAAGGAGTAATAGCATGGAAAAGGATTAAGTAGAAATGAAGACTGAAGCAGAGAAGAAAGTTTGTGTCCTTGGGTTGATAACTAAATACTTTACTAGTCTCTATTTCCATAAACTTTGTTTTTTGGCTTTTCATCTTAACAGAGAAAGATGGGATTAAACAGATACAGAATGGGTCTGAGTCCCCTTTGGAAGAAAACTCTAGCTGTCTTAGGGTGTATGGAGACAGTGCTTTTCACAGAGGAACAGGTACTAGTTCTGGACTGACCAGATTCTCAGGAAGGTTTGCAGATCACAGGCTAAAAGTGAAACCTACCTCATTCATTTGAATCCATGTAAAAAATCAGCATGAAGACCACTTTATTTTCAAAAGGATAAATGAATTCCATTGATATACTAGCCTCAATATCTTCTGTACATAATAAGTGGCCCAAACAAAGCATGGTAATATATAGTATTTCATATTTTTGACTATAATAAATTAAAATACAAAAATCAATGCTGTCAAAATTTCACAGAATTGCACTAGAATTAAGGGGAACATGGCAAGAAACTGTAATGAAAAGTGCTTTACCTCTATTGCCAGTTTATTAACTTGAAATGTCTGATCAGCCAAATGTATCTGACTTGTTAATTTTTCAATGGTTTATTTAACATTTTTAATGGAAGCCATTGCTGTCTTTTTTTTCCTGTGTACAACAGCTATCTGCTTCTGCAGTGGCCTAATTTTTTCCTACAGTAGAGTAACAGAGTAGCCCAGTTTCTGGACAGTGATACTTCTCCCTTTTGGTCTGCTCACTGAACATAAAATAGCACATTACTAAATGGACAAAATCATCATAAGTAACATGATTCATGACTTTCTTTTGGCCCTTCAAAACACTCCTACAATCTCGAAAATATTTCTTACTAAGTATACTGGTAAATTAACAACTGACCTATAAAAACATGAAACATATAAACCAGTCAACCTATAAACACTCCAGGTTGTGCTTTTTCTTAAGTGGCAACAATCAACAAGGACTTGGAAGTCACACGTGTCTCAATTTCTGATTAAGATTATCAGAAATAAAGGCTTCAGTGTCTTGTTAACAGGCTGAGGTTTTTTTAAGGTCTAAACCAAAACATATTTGTTTCGTTGGCTATGTAGGCCACACGGGGAAAACATGAACAAAAGGTAATGAAAAACCTCTTATCAGTCAGTAGATTCACTAGGTAGTACTTAGTAAAAACTTCAACTGTGTGAAAAGATGCTGTTTGACAGTCATTTATTATATGAGAATTTCACCTTAAAACAATGAGCTAAATATCTGAAAACATATATACAAATTCAAACAAGCAAATCTTGCAACAGCCTGTCAGTGGGTTTGTGTACTAATTTACTAGGTATTAAATGCTCAGTGTATATTTAGACACTTTTGACCAGGAATGCTGCAATATTTCTCCAGTTTTTTAAGTTTTCAGATTTCAATTTCTAGGTCATATCATGCAACATATTTCTGGGAATATTCATATCTAAAATAGCTGTTAAGCAAATTTAAAAGACTAAAGACACCTCCTCTACTAACTGCACTGAACAAACTACTGACATTGCAGGATAACTTAGCCATGATATCTAGATAAGTACATTTACCAAACAATTTGAAACACCAAGAACCGAGCTCTCAGCAGATGACAAGCAAACAATCCACATCTACAGCAAAAAGACTGAGATCTCCACTCTAAGCCACAGTTCTAATAAATGCATGAGTTGTAAGACAGTTACAGTAACTCTGCTGATATGGCACAGGCTGTTATATATTCCTACCATGTGGAGAAAAAATGATTAAGTCCTTGTATGATAAATGGTCTCATCTCCAACTCCTTGCACAGCTCAAGACTTTGGAGATATCTTTAGCCTCTCTTTGTATAAGAATACCCACCATTAGGGTCCCTAAATCCTCTGGATGGATTAAAGAATTCTGTTAAAGCTGGTGTTCCCAAGTGCTAATGCTAAACATTTGTGCAATACTTTCTTTCACACTCATAAACCATGTTTTCAAATCATTTTCCTGCAAAAGGGGAGTTCTACTGAAGCATATTTAACTGCTTAGGGCTCTCCAGACACTTCCTGAGTCTGCTTCAGTTCCACCAGTCAGTTACAAATGTCTATGAATGTATCTATCTCCTCCACTACAGGCCCTACAGAAACTGTAGTGTCTGTGCTATATTACCAATCAAGAGTCCTGCATTACCAATGCAGTGTCCTGCATTCCCTGCCTTGTATGTTCTCACTCAGGAGTAGAAGGAGATTAACAGGAGTAGCACACTTTTGTCAGATCTTCATATATAGCATGTGCACCTACTCATACTATGTATGGTTACCAACAGATTAATGGGTAAGAATTTTCTTTTTTTTCAAAAAGTATTGATGAAATAACACCATCAAGAATATGTAACAAGACCAGAGAGTCTGCATTTGCACTAAAATTTCGGAAACTAGGGAAACATAATATTTTTTAAAACTCTGTTATATCACCATTCAAAATACTGAATTTCAAGCTAGTTATCTAAAAGCAGCAAGTTGTTCAGTGTTTCAGTATTCTGTTTCTTGAACTAAGAAATAATAATATCTGCTTATGCTTAAAATTCCATTAAGTGATTTATTTGGACAAACATAGGAGGGAAAATCTATTAGGCACTGTTAAAAAGTCCAAGAATGAGTCATCTGTTACAGATTGTATGGAGCCTCTTAAGACCTGGGACACAACCAGCTGGCCCTCTTCTGTGAGAAAACAGCATATAGATGCTAGCAATGAGACAAGCAGTTAAAATCCCAGACAATCCATGTAAATAGGCTAAAAAGAAGATAAAAGCATATTTTTCTCAAGATAGAATCTTCTGGACACAGAGTGTCAAAAGTATCTTTCCAAGATGGAGGAATTCATCCAGTGCACAACAAATGAACTGAAAGACATTTATGCTTGATTATTCAGCACACCATTTGGATAGAAGGGAGGTAGAGAGGGGTGTTGCTATCTCCCTGTTACGAGTTAAATCAGCCTGCTCTGTATGGTGCTTCTGACTGAGGGATCGTTTAATGGGATGTCTGAGGCATTCTTTGCCTGGTCTGTGAGACAGCACCACTAGCTCGTACATCAACTTTACATTTTAAAATAATCTTTTACATTCCTCTCCAAATAGTTTTATAGGTATTTTTGGGTTGTATGGCCAAGTTTTGGTAGAGGGGGAGTTACAGGGGTGGCTTCTGCGAGAAACTGCCAGAAGCTTCTTCCATGACCAGCACAGCCATTGCCAGCCAGGTGAAAGACAGACCCATCATGGGCCAATTAGAAATGATAGCATCTCTTTGATAACATAATTAAGAAGGAATAAAGTGATTGTAGATGTAATTGGGACCAGAGAAGAGCAAAGAGAGAATATGTGACAGGAACAACTCTGCAGACAGCAAGGTCAGTGCAGAAGGAGGGACAGGAGGTGCTCCTGCAGGTGCTGGAGCTGAGATTGCTCTGCAGCCCGTGGTGCAGAGCATGGTGAAGCAGCTGCAGCCCATGGAGGATCACAGGGATGCAGAGATCCACCTAAAGCCTGTGGAGGAGACCCACACCCGAGCAGGGGGTGCCTGAGAGGAGGCTGGGACCCATGGGAGGCCTGTGCTGGAGCAGGTTCCTGGCAGGGTTCTGCTGGGGAGAGAAGAGCCCACAGCAGAGCAGATTTCCTGGGAGGATTTCTGATCCATGGGGGACCCAGGCTGGAGCAGCCTGTTCTTGAAGGACTGCACCCCGTGGAAGAGTGACCCACCTTGCAGCAGTTTGTGGAGGACTTACCCATGGGATGGACTCACATTGGAGAAGTTCATGGAGAACTATCTCCTGTGGGAGGCACCTCACACTGGAGCAGGGGAAGGAGTCCCCTTCCTGAGCAGTGGGAGAAACAACATGAGATGAACTAACCAGAACCCCCATTCCCTGTCTCCATGTACTGCTGGGGGGAAGGAGGTAGAGCTGGGAAGGAGGGAGGAGTGGGGGAAACTGTTTTTAAGGTCTTCCTTTATTTCTCATTATCCTCTGATTTTGTTAGTAAAAAATTAAATTTATATGTCTAATTCAAGTTTGTTTTGCCCATGGCAGTATTTGATGACTGATCTCTCTCTATCCCTACCTGAGCCCACAAACCCTTTGTTATGTTTTCTCTTCCCTGTCCAGCTGCAGAGAGGGGTGAACAAGAGGCTTTGGTGGACACATGGCATCAAGCCAGGGTGAATCCACGACAGCAGACATACTGTTCAGAAAACATTTTAAAATATAATGAATCCACCCGCTGAATATCTAGAAGCAGGTTTTCACTTCTATATTGAGAGTAAAATTAACTAAGAGCAGACAGCAGTGCTAATAACAAACTCCAAAACTCCACCCACAAGAAAAAAACAATATATACATTTTTGTCATATTGCTCATTTTGGACTTCTAAATGAAGCACATTGCTGGGCTTTTTTTCTTCTTGTTCACTTCTGCCTGGCAGTGGATCAATGTTTTGCACTGCCTTCATAATCACTGTTTCCAAACTTTCAGAAGCTGGTTTTTCAGAGTCACTAAAGCAGCATATGCAGGAAAACAAAATACAAAAAAAAAAACAAACAAAAAAACCCCAAACAACAACAACAACAACAAAACCACCAAAACCCAAAAAAAAGCAAAAATAAAACCCCCCTAAAAATACCAAAACCAAAATCAAGCAAAGAATTAAACACTCCAGAGTTAATGCATGAGCACATAGAAATAAGCTTTATAAATACAATAAAGCAAAAATCTGTCTCTGAAATTATTTTATCACGTTCTACTCTGTCAAATGCAATCTCACTCTACAATGTAGAGGCCTGAAACTTCAGCTGCTTCTTGAAAGACAACTTTTGTGGCAATTCACAGAAGTGAAATAAATGAAAAAATACTTGATTGTACTTCTAGTATGTGAATGGCTCATAAACTATTAAATTTCTACTTTCCTTCATTTTCACATTTTGTAATATAACAAGTAAATGCACAATACTTAATAACATTTTGTTTCAATTGAACTTTATTTATAGTGTTGACCGAGATAAACTCAGAAATCACACTTCAATGAAAGCTGTATTTAGCACCCCTTTAGAATGCTCCTAAATTCTGTAAACCTGTTAATCCTTTCACTGAGATTCCTGCCATGCAGAGAAACTGGACCTGAATCTTATAATCTTCTTACAATTTTTTCTTAGAATTGTACTCAATGTGTTGATAATTTCCAGTTTTTCACTGCCTTACCCCACATTATCATTTGCTTTCTTATATTCAGGGGAGTCTACTTTGAAGTCTTGGATATATCCTCTTCTATAATATCAGGGGCTATATATCATCATTTGTGTGAGCAGATTTGTGAAGGAATCCCTAAACAGAAGGCTAGTTTGATTTGTTACTTTTTAAACCAAGGTATTTAAAATGGCATAACTGAGTTCAATTAAGTTATACCATCAAAAAAATCCATGATTTAGAGATGCAGTTTACTTAACCAGAGAAAAGGCCTCAAACTGATGAGAAGAGTTTACACATAAACATGTTTATACTTTTTAAAACCTGTCCTGACACATCCGTATGTCTCACTGATTGATGAGAACAAAATCAATGTACTGGTTTAACGGGGCTGTTGTACAGCCACAGAGATTTTTCTAACTACATACACATTTCCCTCACCTGCTTTAGGGAATGTTCTATTTAGAGAATGGAAAGCTTGCATTTAAAAACTCAGAGCCAGCTACTAGTAATAAAGAATGGTATTTATTAATAAGCAGAAGAAGAAACTAACTTAAGATACTTCCCTAAGTTGTTGAGAATGACACCTTGAAACTTCAACAATGTTCACTGTTCTACGACTAGAATTCCCTAACCCAACATCTGTAAAATTAAGAAAAGCAGTACTTATGGCTAGCCACAAGTGAAGCTATGTAAATACTTTCCATTTCAAACTATAAGTGGAATGATGATGTGCTTGCTCAATGGTTTTCTTAAAGAGAACAACATAGCAAATTAAATACTCACTAATTACTACATGCATACATGTTTCTGTATGTATGAACAGTATGTTTCTTATTAAAATCAGATATGCAATATTTTATTATACATAAAAATCCCCAAGCTTTACATTAATAACATCAACTGACTAATTACATGATTCTTAATTTGTTTTCTCCCTCTAGATTGTGTTCAGGACCCACCCTATTTTTTGCATGGGGAGAAGTAGTAGAAAGGCTTCATTTGCTACATATGACACATAGAGGCAGTATAAAGCCTACGAAGACAATTCTATTTTCTTTATTCTTTTCCCATATTTCCTTTATCTTGGATACATACAGGCTTGAGAAATTTCTTTGCTTGTCTATTAGAACAATGTCCTGAAAGACAAGGTGTGATAACCATTTACCTAGTGGCTAACTGCTGCCTCCTCAAGTATATGGGGACATAATAAGGAAAAGTAAAGATTTTCATTGTTTATATGATGTTTGCCAGTGGAATTTTCTGAGAGCCTTTTGATTCATGACTGGGATTGTATGTGGCAACCATCACCTTTAAAGATTTTTAACCATCATTCAATTAAAGTTAGTACAATGACTGCATAAAACATACAGGAAATAATTAGTGTGGATGGTTCTTAATTTAAAGGATGTTAAACAGCTTGTAGACATCTGCTAGCAAGCTGAAATGGGTCATTCAAAATTTATCTAACTAAATTAAGGGGAAAAAATGTTTCTCCTCCCGGGTCGGCATGTCACAAGATAACTAAACCGACTTACTAGGCTTGCCTGGGAATCCTTAGCTGTCAGTGGTGAATATGCAAAAGGCCAGCAAATTAAATCAACCTGCCAAACTGTCAATTTCAAGCCTCATGACTGCATGAAAATAGCATCACTGGAAGAAATCAAGCATTGCCTTCTTTTGGGTTTCCTGGCACCTATTCAAATACTCATGCAGTTGTGGCTAATTTCGCATGCAAATTTCAGTCAATAAGCTCCGAACAAGACCTCCCAAGATATTTCAAAGGATCTGACAGTATTTTTTTTGAATACCAAATCAACAGTAGTTGAAATTCAATCTCCATTTGCTAGTGCTTTACATATGCACAGTGTCCCCTCTACAGGGCTGAGTTAATGAGAGCCGTACCTGCTTTCACTCATATCCTCCCAGCCGTCCTTACTGAAGTTCTCAAACACATTACTCATAACCTTGATGGACTGTTTGAGAAAAGCTCCATGATGTCCCAAAGAGCTCTTTTCCTTGGCTGTTTTTAATTTAACCTTGGTGCCTGTTATCTTGCAATTACATTGCCTAGAGATTGCCACTGCTTTGGCTGTATCCAGCAAACACTTCTGTTCCTGCACTTGACTCAGCAAATCTTCACTTTCATTTCTCAACCTGTTAGCTTCTGTCACTTGCCTCTTCAAAGAGGCAGCTTCTTTTTCCTTCTCATCAATCACGAATTGAAGTTCTGCTTTTTCTTTTTTTACCTCACAAATCCTCTTCAGTAGTGTTTCTAGCTATCTTTTTCTTGTGTCTGCATCTTCCTTTTGCACTTTTAAAGATACTTTCAAGTACACTTTCTCATTCAGTAAATCTTTATTTACTTCTTTCTGTTTCTTTAATTCCCCTTCAATAGCTTTGAGTCTTCTTTCTAGCTGTTGTACCTAAAAAAAGCAATTTTAGCATTTACAATATTTCAGCCTGAAAAACTCCAAACTATGTTTTCAGATATATTTATTATATGACAACAGTATCACACAAAGAGCAAGGACAAAAGCTATCTGTAGTCCTTAATTTTAAAATAACTTTAATGTAGTGCAGATTAAAACATTTTAGCTGCAATAATACAGCTGTTGAACAAAGGGCAGATGGTAAAAGAACTTAAAATTCCAGGCAAAATGACACAGAAGTTTAAGTATAACACGCTAATGAATCTTCCTCATGCATCTTGAGCTAATTACTGATTTTGTTATACATACTAATTGAATTTTAAAAAACATTTTCAGAAGGCTTACTACTTTGAGATATGGACAATTTTGCACTAACTATCTGAAGCAACAAGTTCTTTCAAGTGTCGTGAATATAGAAATAAAATATTAATTTAAACTTTCAAAAAACTCCAAACATATCCTAGCAAGAGGTATCAGAAACTCAGGATGCAAAAATATGGAAGCTAGTATGTGTTTTCTATTCACAGAGAGGAAAAATCTATCATGTTTCAATTAAGAGACTAATTTTCCAAGTCCCTCACAAAAATTTCGTTGAAGACACCATTCTACCTATGTTCTGCTTCTATAGTCCTTTGAGGTTTATGGATATTGAAGTCCATTAACAATAAAGTGACTCTCTGTGATGTTCTGGAATATCCTCATAAAGGACAATTTCCAGAAATTAGGGACAATTTTATATTTAGCAGATACTAATGTGATTATTTAGCCTATGAGACATTTCCAGAACCCTGAAAAGGGCATCAGAGCAAGTTTTGTGCTCAGTAACAATTTACTCCAATACCTGGAGAAATATTTTTGGATGGTTTTGTATAAGTTCAATCCCCACTCTTTCACTAAGGAATATATCAGGGGTTCTAGGTTTCTCTGTACATTGTTAGGAAAGACTGTTTTTCCAGGAGCTATGGTAGCATGTGCATGGCTAACTTGAACTCCCAACTATGTAAAATACTGGCCAGTTCCCACATTTTGTAGCAATACAAAATGTCAAAACTATCTTTGATACTGAAAATATTGAAACCCTATTATTTCTGTAAGTTTTTACTTTAAGGTTTTTACAACAACATTTTGCCAACACCTAAATTATTTTAAAATTTATGAAATGTTGTACAAAGTGAGTTCTACAGATATGATTCAGATAAATGACAGCTCTTGATGTACAAGGCAAATTAGGACAAGAGCTGCTCAAACTTCATACGTATTTGTGAACTGGACACTGAATTTGTGAGTTTGATAGGAAATCTTTAATATGAACAGACAACACATTATGGCTACATAAAGTTAATGGGTGAAATTAAAAATAAAAGGGATTTTTTTGCAAATGCTTCAGTGAAACAAAGGGTTATAACTAAAATCATAGTTTGCACTTTCCACTCCTATGACGTGTTAGACCAATATCTTGCTTCGATCACCTTCCTAAACTGAGATTCTGCTACTGTTTTCTCCGTTCTTTAAAGGAACCTTTTGCACTCAGTAGCATTTAAAGTCATGTATGACAGCTGGAAGGAAATAAGCAATAAATAGCTTCTACACCTATCCCTAAGGTACCATCATAACTCTGTATATCCATAGAGATAAAAATTATGTAGTACCTGGCAAACAAAATTATAGTTCTGAAATACAGATTATAAGCAAGCATAAACTGTGACATTTCAGATGGTAGCATTCATATTATTTCAATTACTCACTCTACCTTAAGATAAATGAATGTGAGCACTTCCTATTCTGTGTGTTATTATTTTAACATGATGTTTGTCATTCAGTAATAACGAGATGACAGCCTTCATTGCCTGACCATATGGCAACTGTTACAAGTATATGCAATCACATCATCTGCTGTAAATTACCATACTTCCTACAAGATAATTCACAGATAAAAAATAAATAGACATACCTGAACTGACATTCAAAGTTATAGATTTGTGTTTATTCAGTTTAAGCATGCTTTTAAAGGTTTATAAGTAATTAAACAAATAGTTTTGCAAAATGACAAACAAAAGGCATGATACTGTTTGAAGGATGCCTTCTCTTTGCAAGCAAACAAAACATATGGTAAAATACAAGTGAGCCCTCTTAAGTGAACACCTGTTAACAGACTAAACTACTTGTGTATATTACAAATATCAATACAAATACCAACTAGTTAAGAACATCCCATCACTGTTTGAAGCAAAACCTGTAGAATGTTAAGCAATAAAGACAAAATACTTATCATCATTTGTTAAGCTAGGGAACACTACACACATAGCACTATCCTGTAAAAAGAGTGACAGACCCACACACATAGAAAATATTTGCACATGAAACATTGCACTAAAATTTAAATAAAACAAACAGTGAATTTATCATTATTATGCATCAATTCTATTCTGTAGAGGAGCTAGATTATGGAGATTAACACCTGATATCATCTAAAGTTAAATACCCAGCAAAGGTATTAAGGTACCTGAAGTTAAGGGGCAAAATGATACTTACAAGCTAGATAATCTGCTAGCTTTTAACATTACACCCCTAAACACTCTTTTCATTTTTTTCTGACATTATCCATGCTTATCTTACATAACATTCACAGCTATTTCCCTAGAATTAATTTCTGAACAAAATTCCGGAAAGTCACATTTTTAAATTTTGAAGGAAAATGATGGCTTAAATTTGTGAGTACTGACATTTACAAATACATACATACATACATATATATATATATGAATGATTCTTATATTAAAATTCAGATTTGTTTGTTGGGGTTGGTATCTTACCTTCTGTAGCATCTCATGTGAAACTTCTCTCACATACCTTTTTGGAGTATTACCCTTGATCCCATCATCTTCCCTAAGTTTAAAAAGTGGCTCTATCAGAAAATAAGTAACACATCTCTATCATATAATAAATAAAACACATTAGGACACCTAATATCTCACTAAAACAATCCATAGACATTTTAAGGAAATGCATTCTTTACTTCTGTAATTATTTATAATGTGGTCTATTTTCTTGACAAGCTTTTTGGTCAGTTTCTAAAGTGACCTCTCTTCAAAGTGTTCTGCCATATAATTATTAATCTCTGTAGCATCACAGTATGTTTTTTTCAGAGTACAAGCTTTTCAAAGGTACAATAGATCTGCAGGTTAAAGACACTGTACTTTCATTCCAATTTTTATTCTTTTACAGACTATTCCCTCTATGCCTTAAAAGCAGAATTCATTGCCGTTTTATCTACACAGTCACTATCAGTTTTGTTCTCTAGGTCTTGTCCCCTGCTAGGAGGATCAGAGTGATTGGTGAACAAAGCAAACAGTAACTGAATTAGGATGGATGAAAAGTTTAAACCCTGGTTTTTGTTAAGTTAAAGATCATGTACTTCACTAGATAAATCACACAAATCATTCAACTGAAATACTGTGAAATCATAACAATTAGAAATTGATGCAGCTAATGACAGCCAAAACAAATCTAAGCATCACTGTCAGAGACAGCTATACACTTAAGATACTAAAAATCCCAAGTTAAAAATTAGACTTATTCATAAAAAAAATTGTTTAGAAGTACCAATACACATGGTCAATCAGAAATCAAGAGCTTAGCATTCACAAATTGCCCACTGCTCATAGAAATGAGCGATTACACACATCAGAAGGATTTCATATTAGAACATGAAATATTGCATTACAGAATAAAAAAATCCCAGTACTCTAAAAGCACCACAATATTAGTATTTCTTTTTTGGTCCTTCTTTCCCCCAAATGAACCTAAAGAATTAATCTTAAGGGATAAATATCTGTGCTACATGATGGAGGTCTGTTTTAGAAGTAACATTTTAAACTACAAGCAGACACTGCAGGTCACTTAAAAACTTTTGATTTATAAACAAAGCAAGTGTAGAAGAAAACAGTGTTACTCTCTGTAGATTCACAATCCTCTTGATATAAACAGTGACTAACAAGTTTGTTAGAGTGAATTAGACCTTTCTTTTGTCTTTGGAACATGTCATGGCCAATTAATACTTCTGTATTCAGAAATAAATGGAACACTATTCTAAAGATAATAAAAGCTGAAAAAGGTAAAACTATGCATCTGGGGAATATGTACCTTTACCTTGATATTAATATGTTAGTTCCCATGTTACTTCAGACTACAGTCCCCCAGCACAGTGGTACTGCATACATTTAGAACATTCTTTAAGTAACACACAAAGATAATATGAACATGCTTTTCATCTTTTTCTAAATATTCACTCATTTGAATGCCTGTTGGAGCTTTTATATCAGCATTTACCGTACTCCACTGAAAAGAAAAATTGTTTCCCATAGTCAAAGAAACTGATCAAAGCACACAAGGTGTTATGTTTATTATGTGGATGTATTAAAATGCAATTTAAAACTCTATAAATAGACATATTATATGCAGATAGTAAAGAATACCACTGCAAAAGGGATAGAAAAGACAATACATGTTCAGTATTATCAAAGAAGACATAAGCAATATAAATTGAAGTGTAGCTAAAGGTCACTGAAACTTAACCCTTTCTATTGAGCATAAAATATATGGCCCATTCAAGCCCCTTTTCCCCTCCTCCCTTCTAATTGTTATGTAATTGTTCATAGGAATTGGTCAGCAAAGCAATGAAACAGCATAACCTGTAACTGTCTGTCTAGAATAGCAGAAAGATACATCATATCAGTCTACTCAGCAAGACATGCTCTACCTGTCATATTTCTGCATAAAAATATAATATCTTCTCCCTCAAGGAATAGACCCACAAGTCATAAAGCCAACTATATTGTCATCAAATTACCATGGTCTTACATAAGAACAGTTACATCCTACTGAGAAAACATAGTTAACTGTCAGCCTTAGAATGTAAAACTTAATTCCTAATTAATAGTCACCAAATCTGATGATGAGTTAGTTCAACACTGCTGCCAAAATGGTACTTGAACTGTAAAACTATAGTACACTATAGTATTTGCAGAAAGCCTGCTTACACAAAGGAAAAAACACCCCTTAAAAAAAAAAAAAAACACAATGGAGCACTGAGAGCACTGTAATAGTCACTTACAAAGAAACTATACAAACCATCAAAGGAATGACATTTTTGCCTGCAGTACACACCAGGTGAAGGATTTCTCTAACAAAAAAAAGGCTCCATGGCACACAAAGCCACTATATTACTGACTCCGGTGGTAGGCACCCGTGCTCCTGGGTAGAAAGAAACTTCTGGTGGGAAACACCAGGGTGAAGACCAGAAGGGAATGGCACTCCCATGTATATACACTGAGGACACAGTATATTCAGAGTCTCATAATGAAAGAAGCCTTCAAACTGCCTCCTTGGAGAAATAGCAGGCCAACAGTTTACTGCTTTTTAAGAAGGCCTTTGCTATTTTTCTGATTAGGATTTGATGGATCCACTCTTCTGCTTTTGGAGGAAATGACATGACTATCTGCCAACACATCCTTTACCTTCATAAACAAATAAGGACATGAATAGCACGAACAGTGAATTTGGATTTGATGACTACCAGTAAATAACCAGGCAACAGAATCAGAATGGAAAGAAATTGGGAATGGCAGAAACAGAGTTTCTTTTTCCCTTGACCTACTCCATCTTTGACCAACAGGATTTGAAAAGTTGTATGGAAGAACAACAAAACTATCCATTACTTCTTCCTGACAAACACAAGTGATATCCAATAAAGACAGACAATTTTAATACAGGAAAGCTCAGTCTCTTTTTAAAGATTTTATCCTTTGATTTTAGAATGTCTGATGAAAACTGCTAAGGTGAAAGTGAATTGCAACAACATTGATAAACTGAGGAAATTGAATCAGGTTTCCTTTTATAAAATAAAACATACTCAAATTATGAACGAAATGTATTTAGACCATATCAAGTTGGACTCCCAGCAAATTACTGACAATAGACATGAGGTTTATTTTTATTTAGGAAGAAGGCACTTAACCCCCTTTTCAAGGCAGAGGGCATATGTGCTTTCTGAGATCATAAGCAAGGATTTTTAACATTACACTCATTTATGCTCAAAGATGGACATCCAGCTTCAGCATTATGATGCAACCTTCTAGAAAATCTCAAATAATACATGTGTCACGACTGCAACTCCCTTCGATTTTCAAGGGGAACAATAAGGAAATTACTTTTCAGACGCTGTGTGAGAAATTATTTTCTTACACTTCAATTGGTAAAAAATTTGGAAACAGCTAGAATAATCTCAGTCTTCTGTGCTAACAGGAAAATTTGTTAATACATATCTTTTGTTAATATATATCCACATATCTTTGGATTCATATCTTAATAGACATTCCTTTTCATTTAAATGATACCCAGAATAACACAGACTGGAAAATGTAAATAAAATTTGCCTAGAACACTTCACTAGTAGTTTCTCAGTCCCCACAAAAGAATAGTTAATCATTATACTAATTACCAAATCAGAAGTGTGCATCCACCCACAAATTTTTAAAAGAGCATATGTTTACCTGAAAAGAAAACAAAACAAAAGGAAGAAAATACTAATTGTTAAAGCACTAAACATGTCAAGAACTGGCAGCTCTGGAGATCTGACTGCTTTTTGGAAAAGTTCAGATATTGCTCAGCAGGCCCTTAACTCCTTCTCACCATTGGTAATCTTTCCCCTTCTCTATCTGCAAAGACTAACTGAATTGGAAAAAACCAAAAAAGAATTTATTAAAGTCAGTATTTAAACCTTCAGTTCTGTGGCTATGAACACAACACGTAAGAAGGAGTACAAAAGAAAAATGTAACTTTCAGTTTTCAGCAACTTGATAATCCCACCTAATTTTAAAGACAGAATTTTGAAGTTAAGGAAAAAAAAATCTGTATTTTTTCATTTAAGTGGTCAACATTATCACCAAAAAATAGAAAACAGTCACCAGGAGAAAACTGCAATGAAGAATGGTAAGACTTTATTGCTAAGAATGTGTAGAGTACTTCTCAAACTCTACTACTTTCTTTGCAGAATACTGTGCATAAAGAATTCACCACAGACGCAATATCCAGCTGGACTGTAATTATGCACTCTTGAATATTTCTCCCAGTCTATTCAGGAACAGCTCATAATACACAGAATTGGAGGAGTGATGGAGAGGCAGTGGCAATATATTACCTATCTGACTGACAAAGACTCATCTTCACAGAACCATCAACTACTGCAAAGATTATAAAGACAGAAAAAAGATACACTTGATCAATTAATACAATTTCACCATTTTGATTACTTTCAAATTCAGATACTTTGTGAGACTAGAATTAAAAGAGACATTGGAATAAGCATGACATTTCTGTATCAGTATATTTCATAAATAGGTAGAACATACATATTAGTTGCAAATGCATGAATGTGTATTTATTCATATAAATTGTCAGACTTAATAGATGTGTAGACAACTCATGAAACATACTTTCAAATCACATGTATGATTACAGAATACACATTCATGAAAAAGAAATCAATCTTCGGAGAGAAAATAACCTTATATAAAAAACATAGTATTCTGAAAGACCACTGTACTGGGTTTGAGTGGCCAGGTTTTGGATGTAGGATGCCACAGGAGTGGCATCTGTGAGAAACTGCCAGAAGCTTCTTCCATGTCCAGCAGAGCCAATCCCTGGTAGCTACAAGATGGACACACTGCTGACCAAGGCTGGGCCAATCAGAGTTCACAGTAACAAGGTAACATAATTAAGAAGGAAAAAGGTGATTGTAGATGTAATTGGGGCCAGAGAAGAGCAAAGAGAGAATATGTGACAGGAACAACTCTGCAGACAGCAAGGTCAGTGCAGAAGGAGGGACAGGAGGTGCTCCTGCAGGTGCTGGAGCTGAGATTGCTCTGCAGCCCGTGGTGCAGACCATGGTGAAGCAGCTGCAGCCCATGGAGGATCACAGGGATGCAGAGATCCACCTAAAGCCTGTGGAGGAGACCCACACCCGAGCAGGGGGTGCCTGAGAGGAGGCTGGGACCCATGGGAGGCCTGTGCTGGAGCAGGTTCCTGGCAGGGACCTGCAGACCTGGGGAGAGAAGAGCCCACAGCAGAGCAGATTTCCTGGGAGGATTTGTGATCCATGGAGGACCCAGGCTGGAGCAGCCTGTTCTTGAAGGACTGCACCCAGTAGAAGAGTGACCCACCTTGCAGCAGTTTGTGGTGGACTTACCCATGGGATGGACTCACATTGGAGAAGTTCATGGAGAACTATCTCCTGTGGGAGGCACCTCACACTGGAGCAGGGGAAGGAGTCCCCTTCCTGAGCAGTGGGAGAAACAACATGAGATGAACTAACCAGAACCCCCATTCCCTGTCTCCATGTACTGCTGGGGGGAAGGAGGTAGAGCTGGGAAAGAAGTACATGGTTTTAATATTCGTTTTCACTTCTCCTTTGATTCTTAGTAATTAATTCAGTTAATATCCTGAAGCTGAGTCTGTTTTGCCCATGACAGTATCTCAGCCCATGAACCCTTCATTACATTTTCTCTCCCCTGTCCAGCTGTGGAGGAAAGTGATAAGAGAGGCTTTGGTACCTGCCTGGCATCCAGCCAGGGTCAACCCACTCAAACTACGTACACATATATAAAATACTATACCCTCCCTTTTTTGCTGGAAGCATAGTTCCTGTATTGTGAATTTATTCACAGAATGGCATATTGTCATCTGATCCAATTCTTCCTCAGGATTCAGTCTACAAAAGAGGAAATCAAAAAAAGAGCTGCAATCACACAGATGCCACTAAAATAATTTCAAAAATTAATCCAAACCCATACCAATGTTTTACTGGGAATAGAGTTGTCAACATCCCGGAATTAGTTCTAATTTGACAACACTTAGTATTAATTCAAACATAAGGAGTCCTTTGTACAACAGCTTTTTAAAATGTGTAAATCATCTGAATTTCCAACATTCACGCATAATGCTGATTGTAACATACATTAAGAAATTTCAGCCCATCTTTTTTAGGCAAGAAAATATTTGAGATTAAAAGAAGACCATTAGGATGTAAAATCCTTTTAAGAGGTAGATAAATACTCTGTCTCAGGGGAAACTGCCAGCCAAACTTGCGAAGACATGTCTTATGATCTAACAACTATTCAAGAAACTTATTAAAAAAATCATTCCTCCCATTTTCCAGCCTTGATGGACTACCATATTACTACCATAGTTTATTCTGTAATATCAACCAGCTGACCTCTGCACAATAAATTGAATTACTCTTTTTTCAATTTAATAAAATTACATACAAATAAAGTTGCCAGGATACCAATACCTAAGTTTCAAAGTCAAATTGGGAAATGCTAGAAAGAAAGACATTATTTAAATTGTTTATTTACACTTGTGTTTTTTGACACATTCTCTATCTATATAGTTGTACACTATTTCAGCAATAAAACCCCTACCTGTTTCAGCCAAAGATCATACAATACACAGAACAGAGCACAGTCATTTAATAGGCAGCTTCTGCTTAAAATATAAACACATTGCATGCACAAATACACATTATTCTAGCTCTGTTGTGAAAGTTTCACTGCTAGTATTCTCACTCATTTCAGTTGTACTCCAAACAGCAACACCTGCTTCACAGGAAATTTATGTTTTTCCCGACTTTGCCTTCCAAAATAAGGCACAAAAAAATCTGGCCAAAATATTTGCAAACTTAAGGAAAGGACTTAAAAAAAGAAGTCTTTTGGTATACACAGTTCATTAAGCACATTGTAAGTCAAGTGCACCTCAGACTTAGCTGTAAAACATAAATTATAGAGAAAATTTTAAACATGAAGAGTTAAAGTAACTTGCTTTGCATGACACATAAGAAATCCAGCTATTTTTGCGATCACTCACCTGCCTTCACAGGTTGATTTTCTTTGCTGTTCTTTCATCCCCCAAAACTCAGCCATCATCAGTTTCTATTACACAGACTACAATGGCTTTTGTCTCCACACTGTCTTAACTCTTTGCAGCATGTTAGATTTTGCACTGAATGGCAAAATATTTCCTTGAAAAAATATTGCTTATGTAATTAAAGACTGAAATCAACATGACATGGTTCCTACCTGAATCTCTGTCTTCTGAACCAGTTAGTTTTCAACTTCAAAATCATTATTTGAACGAACACATTTATGAACAAATATACTGCCTCTCTAGACACTAACTGACAAGCATGCAATAGTGATTGTACAAGATTTTTAAGAGTGAACTTCTACACATATCTTTTTTCTTTCAGCTGATCAAAGTAGAAGTAAACTAATTATATTAAATAAGGGGAAGTTCATAGTCAGAATAACTGAAATGCCTCCAAATAAATTCATTCATCTGTGAAATAATCTCCAACTGAAATTATGATATATCTAAGATGGAAAAAATTTAGTCAAGTCCAAATCAAGAATTTCCAAGTGCAATACAAGATTCAACCCACCCAAGTCAATGACTGGCTCGCGTGAATGTTATAAATGCCCACATGGGTTAGCCAGTGCCAAGTCCAACCGTCAGCAGTACTATGCCTCCCACAGAGGCAAAAGCAGATGCTACTCAAGAAAGACTAGAAGCCTGACAGTTTGTGCAGTGTGATTCCAATTTTTCATCCTGGAAGTGGCACACAAGCACTACTCTATTTCTTCTGCTTTAACTGGTTCCTAGTTGCTAAAAGGACTTTTCCTCCAATCCCAGAGCAAAAAATAATTCTTTATAACCTTTCATGTGGAGCTTTCTTAAAGGCAATTGAAAAAATACAGATCAGATTACTGCTACCACACAGTTACTGTCACACTTCTGCAATTCCAGCAGGTTAATGAAGCAGGATTTTCCTTTACAGGAGCCACTCTAATGCTTCCCCAATAAAGCTGTGTTGATTTGTGCTTAGTGATAATTCTCTCTACAGTGATTTTTTTTTTTTGGTTGTTTGGTTGTTTTGTTTTGTTTTGTTTTACTTTCTCCCTTTCACCCTCTTTTTTCTAAGGACTGACTACCATCTTCTAAGCATGGAAGCAGCCATGTTACTGCAGCTCCCTCTGGAGCCCATTCTGTAGATGGGAGTTATAGAAGCAACCAGCCAGTCCATTGGTTGTTAACAGTTAGGTTAGAGTAATTTCATACTTCAGTTTCTTCACACCTCCGTGAGTGAAGAATATTAACTTCAATATATTTACAAGCAACTACTCTACTTGACCTCATAATTGCTGTACAGATATACTTCAAATAGATTTAACGCCTTTGATGTATCTGCTGCAAAGCATACACAAGTTGTTGGGATCTTCATCTTCCATTTAGCATGGAAACATACAATCATAGCATGGTTTGGGTTGAAAGACATCTTATGATCATCTAATATGAAATATTGACCAAGGAAAAGACTGCTCTTTTAGGCCTTGTAAACCCAGTGTATCATTTTACACTGTTATCATTAAGCAAACCTATGAACTTCCTTATTGTTGTCTTTTTCACTCTATTTAAGCAAAATTTTACTGTAATAGCTTAAGCTTTGAAAACCACTCTTCAAGAGCCTTTTTAGGCTTCTCAACTTCCCACCTGCATTTGTCCTGTCTCTGTTTACTGGTCCTACCTGTTTCTCAGCAATGCAAGCTTAAGTTTTAAATGCTGACCTTTTCCATGTAAGAGCCATAAAACCTTTTGCAGTCTCTAGAGAGAGCTCCTTAAGACTCTTTGGGGGCAGGGGATGGTTTGGAACTATTTTATTTAAACTTTTTCAAATTGTAGCACATATTTCAGGTGGGTTTCAGCTACAATATCTTTCTTAGCAGTCTCCAACAAATGTTTCTTTACTACTTGCTCTAGTGTTCAGGGGTTGAAGATTTTTTGACTAGTTGCTTCATTTTCATTGTATGGGTTTCCTTTCTGGAAAGTGAGTATTCCTAGGCCAATTGATTTGGTTCACTCTCTTCTGATATTATTTAAATTAAAACAAACAAACAAACAAGTTACATAAACCTAATAAAGGCCTTCCTTCTTTCCCTAGCAAAGTCACAGAGCAAATCATCCTGGAAATAATGTCGAGTCACCTATTAGACAAGGTGACTGAAAATAACTAGTACACATTTACCATGGAAAAACCTTGCTTTAGCAACCTCACTACATCTGTAAGATATGACTGGCTGTAAGTATAAAGGGAGAGCAGGTGTGTACCTTGAGTTTGGCAAGGTATTTGAGATGATCTCTCATCTCCTTACTGCCAAAGATTTGAGATCTGAATTGAAAATTAGATAAGGTGTCTCTAAAATTGGCTGAACTGTTAGGTTGAAGAGGTGATGACCTGTCATATGGAGTACAACTGGTAACTAGCAATTATAAGCTTTCCTCAGGGATCCATTATAGAGCCAATACTGTTTTACTGTATTTATTAAGAACTCAAAAATATGCTAGAATGCCTCATAGCAAATTCATAAATGATATAACACTGAGGGAAGCAACTGAGACCTCAGTAGAGGGCTGGACCACTGCTCACTGAGATTTCATAGGAAGAAAAAAAATGGCTAATGGGAGCTTCATGAAGTTCACTTTAGGCAAAGTCCCCTTAGAAAAACTTCGAAAGAGGACATACTAAAAAATCAATTGGATCGAAAGCAGCTTGGCAGAAAAAAAAATTTGTCCTTTGAACCAATAAGACAAACATTAGCAGTGACATGACTTTGTGGTGAAGGCTAACGACGTGCTAGCTGTATAGGCAGGAGTCAGTAATCAATTTACAGAATTGATTCTACTCAGCACTTCTGAGATGGCATGTGTGGCTGTGTCTTGCTTTAGGCTCCTCCAAGAAAGACACTTATGTAAATAGATTAAGTCTAGCAAAGGGGCATCACAATTTCCAGAGGTTAGCCATATGTTTTTTGATGACAGGATGAAAGAAAACTTCTGACTATCAATACCTGCTTCCTTCTATCCTGAAAAGAATTCCTTTATTGCAGGACCATTCTTGGTGCAAGAGGATATTATCACATCAATTAGAAAGCAGGTCTCATATTTCACTCATGGTCTCATTTAAGAGACTCAATTCCTCATGGTTCTTTCTCTAGAGTAGTACTCTTTGTGGCTGATAGAATAAAATGTCCTATATATAGAAAATCATACATGTCACACTACACCAAACTGAATAAGCTGCATGCCACTGGGGGGACTGATACCCACTCTGAGTTTAATTTTCTTGATCTTGGGAAGGTAAAACAGATTTAGCCTGCCTTTTTCAACCAATTACTGTCATCCTATTCTATCATGTCATCTCCCATCCTAATTAGTTAGTTGGTTTCTTTTATTATTTCTAACATCTTAAGTCTGCTAATATTCTGCTCACTAACTTTTTAAATTTTGAATGCGAATGTTAGGCTGCTCAAGGCAAACATGTTTGCACTGAGCAAATTTCTAAGTGTTTAAGTGATCTGGAAAAGATAAAGATACTGTACTGATTTCTGCTCACACTTTTTTTTTAATCTGAAGAACATCACAATATAACCTTTAAACTACTCTAGCTAGAACTTGTAAAAAGAAGAAGAAAAAAAAGCACTGTATATGCATTATAACAAGACATACACATATAGTCCAGTTCTCTTAAATTAACCATAAAAGCACCATAGCCTGTACTTTTTGTACAGAGTGGTCTTCTTGAAGAACACAGCTCTTTGCAGAGGCTCTATAATTGGTACATTCCTCAAGAACAAGTGAGCAAGATCACTTAAAAGAAGCATCACAGAAGGCTCAAGTAAGAACTTTCAAAGAAAGAATGAATGTCAAGGAATTCATGGCAACTGAAGAAGCCACAGAAAACTGCCAAAGTATAATTCAACACTGAAAGAAATTACTCATCCTGAAAGAACTGTGGCAAAAAGCAGGGGTGAGGGGAAATATTTGCTTTCCAGCCTTTCATTATCTCCCTCAGTGTCTCAAACAGACATGCCAACTTAATAGCTAAAAATTGAACTATTTTTCTGAAATGCTCCCTCCCTCTCCAAAACATAATTTGAGTCTGAAGATAAATAAATATTCATGTGTTCTTTTACCCAAAAGTGGGATTCCATTTGATAAACTATGACTGCCCCACCAAACTTCTAAACTATTCACAAACAACTCTTTTATGAAGCAGATTAGGTATCTAAAAGCACCTGTGATCCAGCTGCACAGATTCCAGTGACATGAGATGCTTCCCTCATTTACTGAGGATAAAAAGAAGAATTGCCTCTTCAATCCTGCAACTCAAAGGATCAAAACCAAGTTCTGCATGTGGTGATGAAGACTACTAACCTACTGGAACTATAGAGTCAGAAGAGTGACTCAGAGTCAGAGCAGTGTTAAATTTCAGATATTATGAACAAGAGTTTCTAAAACTATTTTAGCAGATTAAGCTAGTATTTGCTAATATTATCTTAAGCACATGCTCAGTGGATTAACTGCACTGGTTTTTGCATCATTCACTTCCAATGAACATATCAAACAACGAAAAGAAGAAATGTGTTAGGTTTAGGTCCTAACTGAAAAGGGAATTTTTCTGACCATTTTGCTTGATTTAGCAAGTGCTGAGCAAAGGGCACCATGCTTATGTCATCTGAAACCATCCAAGACACAAACTGAGACTGAGAGAATCTTTTGAGCTATTTCAACAGTGGGAAATCTGTCTAAAGTGTTCCTAATCTGATTGCAGACTACAGGCATGGAAATAGAAATTGTGAATATTAGTACTTGTCTTGTCCATCTTTTGACAATAGAAACACTGAGAGTTCATGATACTGGATATCAAGTAATTTTTTTCTTCTAATAAATCCAGTAGTCACTAAGGGAAGTGAAAGAAATGGTAAGTTTATACTGCAGATTAAGTTCAGCACAATTCCTACTTCCAAATATAATATTAAGTGGCACGATTATTTGAGCACAAGTTTCTTTCCCAGAAGAGAAATTCAGCAATGAGTGTATTAAGGAACTGCAGGAGAAGCATAAACCTACAAAAATTTGCAGTCAACTGTCTGCTTTGGCAAGCAGTAACATCAAACACGGGGGATGCTTTCAGTTAACACTTTCACAAGTCCCCTAATGACAATGTATCAGCTGACAATCAGAGTACATTTTAGTTCTCTTCTTCACACTATATATCTTTTTTTCTTAAGCAAGGAAATACATACACCATATGAAATTTATAAATCATCATTTTTTGAGGAGAACCAATTATCTATATTTTTAAAATTGAAATTTTAAAATTCTATGGCTGTATGGTTGTATTTGTGTTATTTCTGTCAGCATCTCATAAACACAATCTCAAAATTATGTCTACTAAACAGTATTAAAAACCCTCAAACTCCTAAGCATTTTGCAATAAATGAGAAAGAACTAGAAATGAAAGTTTATTTAAAGATGAAACCCTGTTGGAACGTTGGGGGACGAAAGACAGATGATGGACTCTGGACATGGTTAAGAGATTTGGTAACAGGATAAGATATTTGGTAACAGAATGCCTTGGCAAAAGCAAACTGAACGTTGAAAATTAGACCTAAATTGCAAGAAGATTGAATCTCACGGGTTTACCGGAAGAAGAAAATCCCATTAAACTCTGCAAGCAAGAAATGTTATTATATGCATAATTTTGTGTACGTGATTTTAACCTAATCATTGTAGTACACATTACTAGTCTCCCTGAAATAGTATAGAAGTGCTTGAATCCCACAATAAATTTGGATTCTAAACACCGAGTCAGTCTCCCTGTCTCTCTCCATCGCCGACAAAACCCCCATACAAAAGGAAGAGTATGCTACTTCAAGGTACTCAAGTGTTGCTAAGCAAACCATATACAACATCACAAAAATAGTCAAGATCTAAGTTGAAATGCATACAGCAATGTAGAACTCAAAATAAAGTCTATGGTTATCACAAAAGAAAAACAAAGAACTTTTCTATGGAAAAAAGTTTGCTCTGTAGACTCAGAGAAGCTAAACCTTTGAACTACAATTCAAGAATGAATGATGGGGTTTGGATACAATGAAAATATACAGGTCAAGAGAAAAGACAAAGCAAATAAGTGTGAGTATTAACTGGTCACTTCCAGCTCATAAATTCACATTTTAACACTTGGTCTCTTGACAAAATCAAAGACTACTACTGCATGCTACTGTCTTTGTCACATTTCTGTTGTGTACTCATTCTATTATTTAACTCAACTTTAAGAAATGGAAGTTCCTGGGATGTATTTTAAAATAACAGAGAAATATCAGCTACAAACCTTGCATAAGTGTTTATCAAATACTGTGAACTATTTTGACAACTTACACAATCTTTTTTATTGATATAGGAATTAGTTGAAACCTTGTAGGGTTGAAAACCCAGATTTCTGTAAATAAGCTTTTACCCATTAATAAATAGAGGGAAAAATAGAAATAAAACTTAACTAAACTTGGATGGGTTTTAAAAGTAATACAAAAACTGTTCAGAATTGTCTCTGTAAATTTACACAAATAACACATACATAAACAATGTCATGCAAAGGAGATTCATTACAAGGAATACATATCAGCAATTCAGAACAAAAGAAAATAAGTAACCACTGAGTTCAACTTTTATAAAGTTTCTTTAAGTTCTAAACTCAAATCTGCAATGGTAATGCTAACACAGTAAGCCATTTCAAAAAGCTTACAATGTTGAAATTGCAATTATCACTTGGCCTGTATCTTGACACAGTTTTTTCCTAGGTTTATTTTGACCACTATGGGTTGTTTTTTAAACTGAAAAGATATAAAGCATTTTCAAACTATGTCAAGCAACTCTTTTCTGATTGCACTGTGGGAGCCTTTACAGTCCTGATTAGTTTATAGTTAAGGTTTAGGGAGTCCTAAAGGAGACTGTATAACTGGAAAATGTATCCTGAAAATTTGCAGTAACAACATACCAAATTTGGCAATAATGAAGGTTTTGTAACTATGAGTGACATACACGACTGCAATTTCTAATTTTAGGACTACACTACTCCTATGTCTGTCTACTAGATGAATTGAAAATGGTTTTTGAAATAACTATTCAGCTCCCACACAGACTTTTCAGCTTTTAAAAAGATACAGAAAAAAAAACCCCAAACAACTTGTTTTGCAAGGCAGTTGAAAGAGTAATAAAAACTAGCAGACTGAAAAGCTCCAGAATTTATTACTTCTTCCAGAAGAAATGTCTTGCTCTTATTTATACTCACATGTTATACTTTCTAGCAGTGTTGCCAAGTTTAAAAGATAGCCCATCAGATGGGGGAAAAGTGACTTAAAGCCATACAAAGCCTAGAAACTTGTGTACTGCTTTTCAGTTTTATGCACACCTGAAACTGCTTAATGGCCTTGAGTCTTCTGCAAAAAGAGGTTATGCTGCTTTTAAGTATATCAGGTAGATTTTAGCACATTTCTTCAGTAAGTCTTTGTCAAGAATAAGCATTTTCTTATCTGCTTCCAAAACAAGCTGACCTTCTGACAATGTAATCTACTCCAAAGTAGTTTTGAAGATCGCTTTGTTGACAAGAAACAGGGCAGCAGCAATCCTAGGTACTCTAGATTAGGTTGTCAGAGAAGGACTTCCAGCTCTTCTGGAAGGTACACTGAGTCCTTGATTTGAGAGGAATGAGCATTCTAAATTAGCAGGAGTCTACTGGCATTTCCTAGAAGACTATCAGGATCTTCTAATATGGCAGGTCAGAATTCTAAATGTGATTCTACATCTTGAGAACAACCTCAAAGTCCTTTGTTTACTACAATTAACTTTATGAAAAAATTCACTCTTTCTTACTTGTAACACATATAGAAATGCACCATCAAGAGCAGGAAAGCATGCAGCATCCTCTTTTATGTGCAAATGCTTCATTTTTGTCCTTCAACTATGATTGCCACAGTCTCACCTGGCAGTATTAAAACAAGGATATTCAGAAATCAAGAGAGATCAAATATATGCAGATAATAGTTTATGGTGGTATTGCATACATTTCCAAAGGTACTGATCTTGACCCACAATTACAGATTCTGCTGTTTTCAGTATGATACAATAGTCTGGGCTCTATTTTTCACAATATATTACTTTTGATTATTCCTCCTTTTTTTAGTTTATTTTTTTTTAATACTCACCCATTTCGAATATAGGAAGAGGTAGCATATTTAAAACTGTGCTATAGAATCAGTAATGCTAAAATAATTACTTCCAGTTTCTTTTAGATTATAGCTAGGCATCAGCAAGAAAATCTTTGTAACATTGCTTACTTATCAAGTTATTAAAATAGGAGAAATGCTCCCACCATCTGCATATAAACAGGGCTTCTGCAAAATGTACCCTCTTGCTAGAACAAAATATCCTAGTACTCATCATTTTTAATTGTCAGCAGTTCTAAAGATACCATCAGGAGCCCTCACACAGCTCCAAATCTAAGGTACATGTACACATGTGCACTTGGGCCTCAATGCATTAAAGAAAAGGTAATTTAGAAAGACAGCCTGAACTATAGCATAAACTTTCTCTCTGCACTTATGAGTTTAAAGGGCTCCTTCCCTCCAGAGTTGCTGACCCTGGGTTAACCCATTGCCAGAAGACTCTAGTTAGTCCTCCAGCAAACAACTGCCTCCTGAGTAATACACATCCCTTAAGTCAGCCATTGCTCATCAGCTGCTTTCAGCATTCACAGGTAAGACAAGCAGGAGACTTCTACACTCCCCTGCATACAGATAAAAGGAATTAAGAGAGGAGGCTCATGACAGCCTAAAATAAACATCCAAACAAACACTAAGACATTTTTCCCATTTGTCCCAGGGAATTTTATCTGGAAAATAAAACCATGCAGAGAATCTAATTTCTAATAGAGCTGAATACATAAGATGGAATAACCCACTGAGGAAACCGACTCCTTCCCAAGGATTACAAGTTGTAAAGACTGCAGCAGGATGACTCCTTGGAGAAATAAGCACAACCAACCACAATCTCCTAATGCATATTGTTGCTGGTATGGACAGATATCAGTGGGCTAGCCCAGGAGCTGCAGTAGTCAGGGAAGCCTTCCTCTGAGTCCATGAGGTTAACTATTGCCTTTTCAACCATTTTCCTCCAGAGTCATGGAAGACTGTTACAGACAGGAAAGCCAAATGAAGAAAAAAATCAGACAGAAAAAGACTGCAAACCAAGCTTTGCATGCTCTTTATCACAGTCCTTAAAAAGGGACAGCAGCATTGCTTATTACAGTAACCAAAAAATAAGTTCTAAGACACTGGGTCAACATAGTGTCAAATAATTTTTTTCTTATCCAAAGCTTAAGTTAAATAGCCTAATAATCCTTGCAAGGAAGATAGGACAGCAGAAGCAGGTCTGTTTTCTTCCCCTCAGAAAACAAAGGTGTTTGAGAAGATATAGACAGTACATCAACAGAGAAATATCTAGGTAAGCAAAGCTGAACTGCACTTTCTCTTTAGTCTTCTAATTTTTAGAAGGGTAAAAATTCTCCTATGTAAAACTAGAGTAGAACACACATGCACATTACACATACTTCTGTAAAAAAACTCATATAGAAAATATAGGAAGAGGCTGGTCTTATATGTCATAATGCAAAATTCATTTTAATTTTCTACTAGTCTGAAATTACTTCAAGTCAGGAGAACCAAGACAGGCAGAAACTTTATCCAACTTTTACAGGTAAAATACTACTCTGACAGAAATTTGTCACAGCAAATGATTCTTCCTACAGCATTATGATTCAAGTACATTTACCTGCAGTAAGGGCAAAATATGCCCTTTTCATGGGTCTGTATATTTATGATAGCCTTGGAAAATGAGAGAAAACCTGCGAGTAGGTGTTTGATATAGACTGTGAGAGAGCAAAGAGCATTACATATGTCTGAGGATACCACTACCAAGGTAATAGTAAAGCAAAAAATTGTAGTATTACTCCCACTCTCTGATCATTCACATTATACAGAATGATTTACTGGAATTCCTTTACAGGAAAAATATTGTAAACTTACAGTTTACACTAAGATATGTATAGTCTTAATTAACCAAGAAAATGAAGTATTTGACTACATAGAGTCTTTATGCTATCTATCTTACTTGTGCATCCACTTCCCAGAAATATGTCTTAATCATTCTTGTTTCCCAATTCAGTTGCTTGTACGATGGATGAAAATTGCAGGAAGAGATACCTGTTGTTGCTAAGTAAAGTCTCCCAGATTTACAACCCACATTCAGGAGCAAAAAAAGGATAAAAGCAACTTCCCCCTCAACAGTCCAATGTCTGTTCATGTAACAAAATAGTGAATAGTGTCATAGTTGTCAAGAGTGCTTTTTGAGATATATTTCAAGTCAACGGTCACCCCAAAGTCAAAGAAGCACTAGTGACTAAGATAGTTTCAACATGCAGCATAAGCTTTACTTTGCAAAAGGATGGTAGAAACCCATGCCTAAAATTTTATCTACCATTTAATAATCTTTAATTTGTTTCACTGAAGCACAAAATCCAGCTTATTTATCAAGAAGTGTTTAACAAAAATATAAATGTTACACTGTGTGAATTATGTTTATTATTCTAATTTTTCGGTTTCCATTCCTTTAAAATAAAACCATCAGAACAGCCTCATAGACAGTGTTTGTACCTGTTGGTAGCTCAAAACAGATTAAACCTCAAGGGCCAAGACTGGCATACCACTGCCATCAATGTAACTCAGAGAAGAGAGTACATCACCCATCACATGAATATCAAAAGAATTTTGTTGTTGTATCAGTCATTATAACCTTTATAGACCTCATATGACAATACACCAAAGTCTCTTGCCTACAGCCTGCTGTTAGAATGGAGCTGGTTTCCAATAACGCAAAGTAAGGATAAAAAAATAAATTTCTTATTTTATTTCTTCCACTGAAGTATTTGAGTTTTAGGAAAATTTTGATGATTCCATGTTTATACTCACATGACTGCGTTTGGAAAAAAGCAAACACAACAATAATTCTTAGAAAATGCATTTTGAATTCCTTAGAAATTAGAAAAAGATCCAAACGCATTAAGATAGGTTAAACTTTTGCATGTATATGCATATTCTGCCTCATACAACAAAAGAGGACTAAGTAGTTTATCACAAAAACCATGCTGGGTCATAATAACGGCCCGCTAAGCACCACATTTGACTTTCTAGAATTACAAAACAGTATACTTTAGGAAAGAGTTCAAGGGATAAAGCAAGAATACATAAAGAGTGATTAATAACTTTCATGGTAAAGTATTATTTTATATTGTAAAATATAATGCAGTATTTTAATAATATAAAATAATTTAATACTTATATTATTCAGCACTCTCTGAAAAACATGTTTCTACATTTTTTTCAAAATTCAGTTGTTGAAGTTCTATATGGTATTATCAAAGTTGATATATACGAAATCATGAAAATTTATGATGTCCCTTCCAAAATCAGTACTATGCAAAGGCAAGTGGAAAATTAGCACTGCATGGTAAATTAATGTTACCAGAGTGTAGCAAGCACTGCTACCTTTATCAGAAATCCCAGAACTTCACAGAAGGTACTGTAGAGAAAGTTATTTTCATTACTCGCTACTTCCTCTCTTAAAATAGCAATCTGACATGTTAGCAGCAGTCAGTGTGCTTTGATATTTCTGATTGTAGGTTCATAGGCTTCTTCTATGAACATTCTGTACAGTTTAATATGACACACTTAGTTCTTTGTTTTTGTATGTGCATGCATATCTGTAAGACTAATAAATCAGACATTTCCATCTAAATGCTGAAGACCTTTTGTCCAGGCCAGACAGAGGTATAAGAAAAAGACAGTTCTTCCGCAGGCAGTATGCCTACCACCTGTACAACAACTCATTTATAAACCAAATAATCTACAGAAATCACTCTGATCCAACAGCAAGGCAAGCAATAGCTCTGTGCAAGCAACAATACAAACAGAAGCTAATACAGAGTCCTTCACTTTCTCCACCATCTCTCTGCTATTTTTGCTCCTGACAATGCCCAAATTTTATCATTAATGCAACTTTAATTCTGCATTTACCTGCTTCTATATTATGAAAAAATGTTTAGCCACATGACTCATGTTTTTAATATGACACAATTCCATCATATATGAGAAGGCACTGAAGTGCAAGACAAGACATGGCTAATTAAATACGAAGGAAGAAAGGAGAAACACAAACACATCTGATATAAAAATCACACTAAGTCCTCAATTTTGCCTGTTAGCTAGGATGCAGGAAATTATAGGATCTGGTGGACATGGGTAAGAAATGTTCTAGAGACAAGCTTAACAATTAAAAAGCATCAATCTCTTTATCCTTGACAGAACTCTCTCACTAAAAACAGTTGACAGTGCTTGGTGAAAATGTAACTGGAAGCTTGCTAGAAAAAAAAATGAATTCTCTTAAAAAAAAAGGACCATTTTGTTAATTATGTAAAAGCCCCTAAATTAGTTCATGTAGCATTTACAGTTCTGACTTTGGTCCTTTAAAATATCTTATAGAAACTATACTCTATATTACACCAAATGCTGCTGATTTCTTACATTTCAATTTATTTGTAGTGCAGTATTTCCCATTCTCACACTGGAGCTTGACTGTCATTTTCATTGAGCAATACTCAATTTATTTGTAGTGCAGTATTTCCCATTCTCACACTGGAGCTTGACAGTCATTTTCACTGAGCAATACTCAGTTCAGTCAGTAAGCATGCACTTTGTCAAAACCCTCAAAAGAGTCACAAGACCAGCTGCAAAACTTAGGCTGGAATTGCTTTCAGTAGAACAAAAGCTGGTATTTCAGATTTTATCCATCCCAACCTCAACAAACACATACACACCACCATTTTAACTATATATATGTTTGAACTGCAGAAAAAAGTAACCAAGAGCCCTGACCTATTAGATTCAAGTAATTTTTAGTGAGATGTCTGCTCTGTCCCAGCACTCCTAAAACTGATCACCAGAAAGGTTACTTTACAGAGAAAGCACACAAGAAGGGCTATATGCTGTAGGTGACACTTTTTTAACACTGATGTAGTGTGAATGCACTTTGTTACAAATTAATCTGCTACATGCTGTACCTATTGAGTGAAACACAGAAAAAATTGCTGGGATATTTGGATGTTTCACAAAACAACTAAGGTTTAAAAATAAAGTCTTTGATGATCAGGCATCTCCTATTGCCTGAGACAGTCAAGATTATCAAAACCATATTTTTCAGCAGGTTCTCTTGTTAAAGAACCAGGGAGGTGACACACATTCAAGAAGCAAAGGAACTAATAAAGCCTCTGTTTGTGTTTTTTACTGCTAGCATTCCAGCACACTTAATTCAGCTTTTCTCCATCTGGTATTTCTCCATACCTATTATGACAGCTAGAAAAGGCAAGAGGCATCACATGGTGCTGCTGGTACTAAGATAGGCTCCTGTCAACTAGCTGGTCCCATACCACTCCTCCAGGTACACAACAGTTGCTTTCACTCCACAGGCATAAGGAAAGCAGAAACTATGAGATCTTGCTTTCCTAAAAAAGGAAAGCTTATCAGAAATATTTATTAAATAGCTGCTACAGCAGAGGAAGGATACAACTGAACTTGCAGTGATTCCACATCCTTTGAAGACCCAGAGCACATTTCCTAAAATGGATGACATGCACAACTACTTAACACTCATACAGATAACAAATTTCCAGCTAGCTGTGAAAATGGTAACTTACGTCATCATGTCTAATGTTGAAGAATGTTCACTGTCAAATAATTGAGTGTTGCTGGTATCTATTACAAGGTTGCCTAAAAATAATATAGAATGAAAGATGTAAAATTGTAAAGATTCCACAACAGTTTATATCCAGTCATCTATATGTTTCCAAAGTCTGTACACGAAGGTCAAAGAGACAGAGTATCCCTATGCTCCAGCTAACTAGCTTTTGATACAGAAATGTTGGAATCATTTAGATTAGCCAGCTTGCAATCAGGTAGCAGAACAATTGGATGTGCAGTGAAGCCGTTCTGTGGAGTGGGACCTGTGAGTCCTTCAGGTCAGCAAGCTGTCCATGAGCCAGCAGTACGTCCTAGTGGCACATTGGGAAGAGCATTGCCAGCAAGTTGAGGAAGGTGATCCTGCCTCTCTACTCAGCCTTGTTGAGGCCACATCTGGAATGCTGTGTCCATTTCTGGGTTCCTCTCTAGAAGGGAGTCATGGAGCCCCTGGAGCAGGTCCAGTGGAGGGCTAAAACCATGATTAATGTATGTACATATTAAAGACATTTTACACCATTGCTCATCCCTCAGAAGATGGGAGAGAAATGCATAATGGGAAATGCAGATTAAATGCATAAACAAGCAACAACAAATAATCCTATTTTCTAAACACTCACTCTTTGGTTTAGTCAGAGAGAGAAATTTTACCTATTCAAAGATAGAACTACTTAACCCAAAATAAAATCCCTACACAGACACTCTTCTTTAAGCAATGGTGCATTGGTTTTGGTTTATGTATATTCTATATCAACTTAAGATAACAATCAGTAGGGTCTATCCAACTAAGGGCATTCACAAAAGCTATGGGCTAGCCAGATTTACTTACACTGCCTGTAACATTACACATGTAAGTAACTGGTACAGGTCCATAGATCATGTCCTTTATCCACAGAATTTAAAAAACAATAGAAGCAATATAAAGAAGCTGTATCCACATATCTAAATAGTACAATAAATTTAGTATTGACTTTCTTGAGAAAATTAGCTGAAATCCCAAAATGATGACTTCCTTCAACAAATTAAAGACTGCCATTATTAGAGAAAGACAGATAAAAACCCCACAATTACACATTCATTTCTTCCTTACTTCAACTAAGAGTAAGTAGCATTGCCCATAAGGAACAAACAGCACCTAAATCCACACAAGGTGTTCACCTTAATTAACACAATCCTGCACTGGCTTCTTACTAAATCCTTACTATGCAGACTTTTATAAATCCATTTTGTCCTATAAATCCTGTATCTTGAAGAGCTCAACTGTCTGCTCATGACACCTCACCACAGTCTAGTCAAGGTCAATGATCTGAAACATACAAGAAATAAGGGTGTTCCCAAAAATGTTACTGCATAGGAACTTTAGAAAAGCAGCCCAACTGTACCAACCTTCAGGGTGTGCACAATATATAAGCATGGCTTTGTGTGAAAAAAGAGGCTTATGTAATTGCTCTTGAGTTACTACTGCCTGTGGTAGTAGTAACTTGTGATGGAAGGGGAATTACATGTACATCTTGCCATGCATGCAATTACACACATGGCAAGAAAGTGTTCTTTCCTCCATAAAAATAAAAAATGAAAACCTACAAAATAATTGCATGTGATAATTTGTTGTTATAGCTTCAAAACGGCAAAAAAATGGTGACAATGAAGTGACAAGAATAGGCACACAATTTTAACTGGCAGATATAAGAATACCCCATGTAACACAGGCAACATTGCCTATAATACACCAATGGAGATTATGGTCAACACAAGGACTTACACAGAACAAAACAATTTGCTGCTGTTGAAATTCTGTGATAGCAGCCTTCATGGTATTGCCACAAAATGGGCTTACATTGTGATCCATTGGGAAAACACATTTTTTTTAATGCTGACAAAAACAAAGTCTGAATAAAACTTTCTATGATGTCTTGATTCTTAAATTAAAACAAAAAATCATAGTCACGTACAGAAAGTGTTAAATCACAGCAAAGGGCTAATTATACCACACTAACTTCCTTTTGTCTAGTATAAAAGGACATTTTTTACTTTGCCTGGCTGAGTGTAATAGCCTATGAATTATGAGATCAAAGCAGCAAACTGTATGTTTTCTAAAGTAAGAGTTTCCTTCACCAAGTTTTACACTTACTACAGCTGAAAGAGCTGTGTGAAGGGATCAGCACTAAACCCAAAGGACAGGCTGTGCACAGCAAGAAAGAGAGCAACTCCCTCGTGCTTTTTGCAGGTCACTACCAAGGACCATGTTAGCAGATCCACACCAGACCCTTAACAGGCAGCTCTGCTGCTACCAGTAATTAGCTTGGACAGCTCTGGCTCCAGGAGTAGCAGCAAGGCTACACCATAATGAGCTCAGCTGGGATTAGCAGGACAGGGCAGGGAACCAAGAGAGCTGAGGCATTCTGCATTGCGTATGTATCACAGAGATCAAACAAGGATGGCTGGCTAGGTTATCCCCTCACCACCTCATTCCAAAAATGAAGCACGGCAGTGTGTAAAATACAGGCTAATGAAGAGCGACACCTCCAACAGATGAGAGCCACATTAATTAACACAATCCCTAGATCATGGAATACAGTTTCTGTTAGTGCTAGCAAACTTGTAACTTGTCACTGATTTAAGGGGGAGAGAGAAGGAAGAAAAAAATAAAAGAGGTGATGTTTTCCTTTTCTGCTTTTGGTAGATGTTTTTATAATGGAATTTTGAAAGGAAATCTGTTTGTATGGCCTGTAAAGCACTTCAGAAAAAAACCCAGCATGTTTCTTTATTTAAACACCATTTAAGGAACAAACTCACTTCTCAATCAACAGCTTTTTGTTCTCCCTTTTGAAAAAAGCCAGTTCATTCCACATCACATCAGGATCCTCTTGACAAAGCTGACAGGAGCCTGTATGCTGGTATCTGCTTTTACTATTTTCAAGGCTGTTTATGAGTTAAAAAGGTTGCTTGTTTTCAAATATCTAAATGTTTTAGGAGAACCAGAATAAAAGCACCTCTGCTTTCAGAAAATACAGATTTTTCAAGTACAGCATCCATTGAATCTGAATTTTGTATGAAGTATACATTCTGAGGCATGAAATCTTAACTGTGGTAATAAAGAGAAGTTCAATTACATAGTTTCAGACAGATATTGTGCTAGTATGACACCATGCCTCCCAGGTGACGTGGCAGAATAGTGTAACCCATGTTCTGACATTACTTTAAATAACAGTAGGAGAAAGAAGAAGTTAAAATCATCACATAATCTCTTGAAAATTAAGGGAGACTCATCAGCTCCCCTAACACCCTAGCAAACCAATCTGGAAGTTGCAACTAATGCCCACTCTAAATCACACTGTTGTTCTACAGTTTAATAAAGGAATTAACTATCTATGGACAAGATTATGTATTAAGAAAAAGCATATTGACTTTAGAAGCACAGAAAAATAAAATTAAAATATTTAACAGTTTTTCTGTCATTAAAATATTTTTAAGTATTTTAATAATGCCAAAGATAAAAACTGTATTAAAAATCCTTTATGAAATCAATTTAAAACTCTGCAATCCAAATTCCTACTGGGCATAGAAATAAACTCTCAGACAATGTGGTAACCTCCTAAGGCCCTCATCATCTTTGCAGTCACGTATATCAATGCAAGTTGTATGTACACTGACAGGTGGATTAGGTCCCATCAGCTGCCATCTCAATAACAGATACTAATCTATGAAGAATATGGAGAATGGGGTCCTCCATCACTTACAAAGGATCAGAAATGCCACATAAGCACCTGATACTGAGTTCTCAATGCACAATTTACATTACAGCAGCACTTCACAGCTTTTTGAGATACCAAAATAGGAGAGTCTTATCGTTACAGACTGCTTTTATTTGTGTCTTGTCTACTTTCCTTTGTTTAAGTATATTAAAAATGAAAACTAAACCTCCTTTAGTGTGGCTTCATACAAATCTAATCTAGCAACAAAGACTATTGAAACCCTGTTATTTTCAGCTCATCTTAAACAGAGATGAAAAAATTAGATGACTAAGTAAAGACTTATACTATATCATTATATTCTCACCATATACTATATCATTATATTCTCCCCAATACCTACTTTTCCCAAATACATTCATTATAACACAAGCTTGTCTCATTTACTTTAAACAGAAGTCACCCTTGTCTCTCTTTCCCTTTTCTTTTTAAGTTTTTTAACTATCAGAACCAGAACACCCAGTGCTTCACTGTATATCAAGTTTAAGATTTTAATGTCTTTATCTCATTCAATTTTTTTTACCTTGTTAGCCTTGGACTCTCAGTGGGTATGAAAGCCTGTCTAGGTAGAGACACAGAATTAAATCATTTCATTGAATTTAGTAACTATCATCCTTAAGTCACTTCCAGATTGCACTAAATTTAAAACAGTGAACTAAAAGAAAAAAAAAAAACACCATCTTTTTCCTAAAAAAGCGAAACAATTTCATTATAATTTATCCAAATATATTTGCCCTTATGCTTAGGTATTTAAAAAAAGGATCTTGTCTACCACCGATGCCTGTAGCAATTTTGTACTTCACCATTCTTTCTATACACATCTTTTTTTTTTTCCTTTTTTAAAGACAAACCGCTCCTACGTAAATGCTAGTATTTCAAAGCAATGCAAATCTACTAAGATAGGCCATAGCATTACTTATATATAAGGAACAGTTTACCATTCACAGTAGGATGCTTTATGTCACCCCAGACTCTGAACAGCTACCAGTTTTGCAGCATTTTCTGTGACTCTCCTTTTCTTCAGACGGAGATAAAATTAGTGTCAAGATTAGACAGTATTGTTCTAACTGCAAAAATAATTATTTTTAGTAAAACACACAAGTGTTTACTGAGCTCTTTTAGGTGCATGCTAAAGCCCCGCTAAAGCCACAAGGAAATTACTATCTTGAAACAGGTCCTGAAAAACAGCAGTGCTTGATAACTGAACTGATAAGAAATGTTTTCATCCCTCCCATTGCATCTGTTTACCAAAATATCTGTCTGCTAAGGACTTAAAAAAAAGAAATTTCTGCATAAAATTTTCACTGTTCCGTATAGAGCCTAAGGGAGAATGATATACAGAATGTTCATTATGCAAATTTTATGTGGTAAAGTCTTTCCTCTTTCCATTAATAAAGAAATATTACTGCATTTTTTTGGTAAAATTATCAGAAATAATTTATTTTTAAATAATTTAACAGATGAAAACACCCTGCTTTCATGCACATATTATTTTACTTCTCCCCTATAAGAAGGGAGATTTTAGCCTCAGTTAATATATGAATCACATAATGTTAGAGAGGGTATGATTTCTATGTTTTAATGAATAAAACTATTTTTAAAAACTATTTGAAATGTAATGAGCAACTGCTGTGTTACTTAAAATTAAAAACATACAGTCAACAAAATAAATGAGTGAGGAATTAGACAAACATAAGTAAGCAGTCCTAGCTGACCTTTGTCCAGTACTCAGGCTCTCAATGAGAGCCTAAATGAAATAAGTCAAGATGTCAGCTCAATATATTTCCTCTTGGTTTCAACTACAATTTTTCTCACGTAGGGGTAAGCCATGCATTCTGCTGTAACAAAGGGTAGTCTTGATCACGACACAGTACCTTCTTCCTTCAAATCATATTCTCTTTTGAATACCTATGTAATGCTTCTGTTCAGATTTTTTTCAGATGTTTTTTAATGAGCTATGTAACTTACCTGCTATTGCCCTCTTCCCACTGCTTTAACTGCTCTTTTAGCGCTCTGTAGTTGGTCTGTAACATCTGCAGCCTTTCTTCGTGTTTTCCATAGGCTGCTCTTAGCTCATAAGATTATCAAGACTGTATGAAACCAGAAAAACAAAATCAGAGTTGGACAAAATGTAAGCGAGTGTTACACAGATCACATTAAATCAAAGTTCTCTTTTAGCAACTACTATGAGACTCAAAAATCTAAATAGAAAGATTAGGACTCACAGTCCTTGAGGTCAAAGTTTTCTTATTACTACTTTGGAAAATTCTGCTGATTTGGCAATTCACTTAAATATTCATGCTGCTGAAAGTTTTAAAAATTTACTACCAAAATGCCAGCTTTTATCTGGTGAATGCATAAGCCTAATACATTTTAAAACACATAGACTGAAAAAGGATTGTTGACACTGTTTTTTCATTCAAACTACTTTCTTTCCTTTTTTCTCCAATGGAAAAGTGATCTATGTATTTTCAAGGGAAATACTGGCCACATGAAAAAAAACTTACATTTAAATGGCTTCAGGATTTCCTCACATAATAAGCTGTTTCTGTAAATATATATACACCTGCAACACCCAGACTTTGTCCTGTAATAATGCAGAAAACAAGGAATAAAAAAAAAAATTTTACAATACCTTTTATATATTCAAAACCATTCAAAAATGTTCCGAAATAAAAGTAAAATACACCCTGATTATTAATACAGGATAACATCATGTAAGCTTAAAACCAGACTTTTCTAAATGACAATACAGTCCTCTGGCAAAAAAAAAAATAACACTAAGAAGAAGAAGCATTTAACACTATAAAGCAAGTCAAACTCTGGCATACTCTAATACACTAGTAAAGAATTCATCAGCAAAGAATTCATTGTGCTGTAGCAAAATTTGCAATCAGAGCTTCATTTTCAGTTCAATGGGAGCTCTGCTTGTAGAGCAACTACAGAACTAAACAAATCAGAATACCTTATTTGCAAGTATTTACACTGCTTATATGCAAGGAGGACTTTTCAGCACTAGTCAATAAATGAGACAAACCAATAGTCAGAGCTGCAAACAATAAAAATTGGATCCCACTATAAAAACACTGCAAGGGTTTCCAGAGTGCTCATAACTACAAAGTACCTATACTAAGCTTGGCTTATCAAATGGAGCCCAGCTTTCATGATGCACAAAGTTGAAAGACACCAGCTAAAGTTTCAAATGGTACTATACACAAAATTCCAGAAGTTTTCTGGAAGTGACTCAGGAAACAAAAAGAAGATTTAGGAATGCAATCAAGTCCAAAGTGACCCTACCACTAAATAATTTCCGAAAGCAGTGGTGGTAGGTTTTTTTCCTGAAACAACCTCTAAACCAAATACATTTTTAAATTTTGAACTGTTAAAAAAAGTACTTTTGACCGGTTTTAAGTGACTCATGTAAATACCACAATGAAATTAAAAACAACCGCATAAATAACAATATAAATCTTAGACTAAGAGCACATAGACCATTGACAAGCTTTGCAAGAGGAAATTTTCACAAGAATAAAATTACAGATGTTGTGTTTTCAAGAGAAGTTAATGAAACAACTGTTCTGAGACTGTTTGATATTGTTAGCAAAAACTGGTCAAGTCTGGCAGGGCACTAGAAAATAATATCTTCAATATAAATCCTGAGAAGCTTATTAGTGTCAATGTCCTTTCAGAGATGCAACCAACTGTAGAATTTGGCCTTTCCTATTAATGGATCTGCATTTTTCATTATTGCTTACCTGTTCTATTATCCATTCTGTTACAGTTATTGCCTTCCCTTATCACTTGCTCTGCTCTTGCAAAAATAGAAATTAGACAATTAACTGCCCTAATCACTCTCTCTATTGAATTAAGCACTTCAGGACTTAAAATATTCACTGAAATTTTCATAATCTGTTAGATTAATCTCTGTCTAAATTATGTTATATTTCATAACTAAACTGTCTTGTACACAGTTTTGTATATAGTCACAGACATGGGACAGAACAACCATCTCTTGCAGTGCTGGACCTCCAGATTATTCTCCAGCTGTCCCCTGTCATCCATAGGACTTCCCATGCAATAATGAATAACAGTAACATAAAGTTCAATCTGCAGAAGGAAAAACCTCCTGACTGACTTTTTTCCTTTTGGCAGGCTGCTCAGACAAGTCAAAAGATTCTAATCACTAATGCAAATTTTTATTAAATTGACCTTCTATTACAGTAAAAAAGAAATTTAAAACACTACACTGACTCAATTAGTTGACTGTGTTTAGGTTTACAAGAACTGAGGCCTGTAATAGTTACAAAAATAGTTTTTTCCACCAACAGTTATGTGTATAAAATGCAATATTCATCTATTTTCAGCATCTGAACTCTATACATGGAATAGGACTACATATAAAATATGAGGTAAATGTGAGTGTGGACTTGCTCACACAAACAAGTATTAAGGTGGCCCTTAAGACTGGTGTGCATATTCTAGTTTTATTTACCTCCAAAAATTTTAGAACCTGAAACGGATGAGAGAGCTCAAAGGGAAGAGCTCCTCTTGGTTTTGAGACCTTTCCAGTTAAAGCCAGGATTATCTCCTCTAGGCTACAGCAGCGATCACAGGTCTAGAAGCAGTACAGGAGAAGATCAATGTATTCTTAGATTGTAAGAAATAGCTACATCTCAACAACCAAACTCTTACCCACTTTTTATAGACCCACAGTAGATGGAAGTACTTATGCTTTGCACCAATCTAAGTAGCAGCTTGATAATTTGTTATTTAAAAGCCAAAAAAAAAAACCCTCATATTTATTTACATTCTCTTCTGTAACCAAGGGTGCAATCAGGCATGCTCTGTTAATTTTTAGTATCCCAGAAACAAAGCCAATTCTGTGTAAAAACTCTGAATCTAAATGATTACCCCATTATACTAGCAGTGAAGATACTAAGAGCCAACTTTTCTTGTTGAGAAATGAGTCAGCTGAGAGAATGGGAAAAACCTGTGAATGGGACCTTGACCTTTTCTGCTCCTTTGCAATACTGACTGAGGGATTCCTGAAAACCCCAGAAATACACCTGTTCTTTTTTTTTTCTTTTTATTTTTATAGACAACACTTGGTTTGGAGAGGCAATAATGCAAGGACCAGTTTTGAAATTGTGGGTCAAATCCATTTTTCATTGCTGGAAACAATGCCTGAGAGAAGGCTAGCATTAAGAAATCACAGAATAGCCACAGAAATGTTCTGACATTAACTTCATGACAGCTTAGTTCACTGTCATGCTGGTAGTAGCCTCATTGAAATATGAATGTAGTGCCACAACAGTATTTATTATGATGACCAGTGCCTCTACAGCTTCTTTTCAATACATAAGAGCATTCTGCAAAAGAAGCCAAGTAGATTTTCAAGAGAAAATGCAAGAAGTTAAGGTGTTCACTTTCAAGGGGAGAGTCAGGTCTCAAAGACATCATGGATGATAGATAGAGATCCCACACCTGTAACATCACAAAGCTCCACAGATTTTTAAATTATACTTTAAGATTAAATAGAAGATAAATAAAGGCAGCATGGTGAATGGTACAAATGATTATATGAGGTTATGCACGGACAGTTGTTTCTCTTCTGCATTTGCTTTCCTTCAATCCTCTTTCCAGAAGAAATTTGTAGCTCTTTATCATTTAAAGCAACAGCCATAGACACTGAAGTGTGTTTTGCTTCCAAGAGCAGAATAGCTGCAGCCTACAGTTCCAGAATAATCTGTAGCATGAGTGTCAGGCTGGCCAACTAAGAGCAGTAAACAGGAAGTGTCCCAAAGGCCAATTCTCAGGTTTAGCTGGTGGGACATGCCTTAGAATTCTCAACAGAGAGAAAAAACAAAACAAAATTAATTTTCCGTCTCCCTGGAGTAAGACAACCTGGAAGACTGAATTTGAAATCTAAATAACCTCTCCTGTTCATATACTCTACATGTGTTAAGACAGTGTTTTAAATTCTCCCAAGTATACAGATGGATGAACTGTGGCATTTTGCTGAAATACACTTCCCACTTACAGTTTTTCTAAAATTAACTTATCACTATGGTTGGTAGAACTTCCAAATTTTTTCACTTACATAACTTTTATTATAGGATGTTCAATAAAACCAATTCTCCTTTAGGCTACACATACTTGAAAATATCTTTCAAATTCCATAACTGAACAATGCAGTTAAGCAATACAAAAAAGAGAAGAAGGTGAGGGAGGAAAGGCAAGAAAGAAGAGGATGAATTTTAAGTGTTTAAGAAAATATGACTCAGGGTTTGCATTTTGCATTCAGAGGTGCAATTTTAAACCAATAGTTTGGTCAAAAGTTACTGTATCTCTGTAGCAAAATACCAAACCAACAAAAACACAACTACAAAAATCTGTGAAACAGGGACTAAATGAGCAATTCTAAAACAAGCTCAATTAAGATTTTCTGTGAAGGGGTGGAGCGAGGGGGATTGTTATTGTTTCTTTAAACAGCATCTTTTAGACCAGCAACTAACTGACTCACAACTTATACAGTTTCCAGGGGTCTTTTTTATGTTACTGACTTCAGCATTTTCAAGTGTGGCTTTATTGTACAGAAAAGAAGTATTTGTACTTTCAGTCCTTCTACTTTCCAATTTACTCCATATGAACATTTCAATTTCCCAGAATATATATATTCAAACACAAACTTTGAAAATGTATCAGACAAGTATGTGTTACTGATAACAGCTCAATTAAGCTTCCACAGGACTGCAAGATTACTCACACTGTAAAGCAAAAAGGTAAACTAATGGAGAGTGCTCTCTGATCCAAGGAGACCTATAGTCCATAAAAGTATGTGTATTTTTAATTTTTAAAATGTCTGTTTGTTTTGGTATATCTTTATCTATGCAAACCTATAGCTAGCAGGCTTTTTATTTATTTTTATTTAATGTTCACCTTTAGTAGTGTCTTCTCTAAGTTTTCAATCTTCCTTTCAGCTATTTTAAGCTTCTTTAGTTCTTCTGACTCTCTAAAAGAGCTCTTTGGGGACAGAGACCTTGAACGTTTCACAGGTGGTTCCTGGAGAATAAAACAAGGACATGGTTGAACTAGTTGGAACACCAGATTATGAAAGACATGCAGAATTAAAGAAGAAGTAATTTTGAATACTAATAATGAATTATAAAAAAAAAAAATCTGCATGGAATACCAGAGAAATAACAAGCAGAATTACCACAGCGCTACCACTAAAGGTTTCTCTGTGACTCGTTAATGAGAAAATTCATTTACATTTACATTGTTTCTTTCAGAATAATGATGTCCCATTAGGGAAGACTAAAGGGTTATAGACTCAGAAATGCAAGAAACCTCATTACAAAGGAGGGGATAGAGGCTGGTCTAATTGCTCTATAAGGGTCCAAGGTTACACTTGATAGGACAACCAGAAACAAGAGGGAAAGGATTTTTTTCCCTTTGAAATAGTTTAACACACTGTGAAGTTGAAGGAACAATATGCTTGAGGAATATAAATACAACAGACAGTAGATCTTATACCATAATGACCATATGGTCATTAACTATAATGTGACTAACTAGAGACAAGAATATGTGTTTATATTATGTACAGCTTCATACAGCAATCTGGAGAAAGAGTATGTGAAAGTAACACTTAAACTGGGCAGCTTTCTTGTTCAGTCTATGTCATATGTCCTTATGGCAGAGAAAGAAAGGCCTCATAAAATTAGACTTTCAGATTTTTGGGATAACTTTGGTTAAGAACAGTGAAATACCAACACACACTTAATGCCAATCAGGCAAAATACTGTTGTGCCAGCACATGAAGTCAAAAAAGAAACTTAAGGTAAATCATGATTATTCTTGTTGCATTATGCCACTTTCTCTGGTAAAACCCCGATACACAATAAAAGGAATTAGGGATAAATTCTTCTTCAATACTGTAGACATCAATATTTTCACTACTCCATTAAATTAATTTACTCTTGAAGAGTATCTTAATTAGCAACTGACATTTTTTTCTTTAACCACTACCTTCCAGCATGAAATATTTATAAGACATCATATACCACATTTTCATTTTAAATAGTATGGGTTTCCAAAAAGAAGAAAAAAAAATCTATCATGAAATATCAGAGAACAGTAGCATCTCATATTTATATTTATGAATGAAATATTTCCAACGTGGTTTTGTCATTTGATTTCAGGATTCTTTTGCTTATGACACATACCTGAAACAGACATAAGAAAGTCCAACAAACAATCAAGCAAAATTTTTTTTAGAAAAAGTGTTACACCCTCACAAAAAAACCCCAACCAAAACCAAAACTAATCCAAACAAAACAAAAATAGTAACAACCCAAAACAAAAAACCTAACAACCCAAAAAACCCAAAACAACCTAAAACAAAAAAAAACCAAACCCAAGAATAAACCAAACCAAACCAATCCCCACACGTACCCCTCCCCCCTCTCCCTCCCCCAAAACCAAACCAGAACTAACATCTGGAAAGAATTTTAGTACATTTAAAATCCAAATACTAAAAAATATTATCATCTTCAAAGTCCTAGATTTTGTATATAAAATGAAGAGCTTTTTTAAAAAAAAAGCAACCATAACCCAACCCTCCTATCTTCTACATTCCTTAATCATTATATACAGTCTTATTATATATATGACTGTACTATGCATTATTTTTCAATAATTGTTTTCCAGGTAAATGCTATACTGGTATACAGAAAATCTGGAATACACACAGTTTCTCTGAAATCAGAAATAAAGGGTTGAAGCACTCTGCTTGCTGCCAAAGCGAAGGACAACAAAGGAAAAGGAGTGGATCAACCAGCAACAGACTCTTTAGAATTAATAGGTAGAGAAAACCTGAGAAGGAACAGAGAAAAGATAAAAAAATACAGAAAAAGGTAAAGTTCACTGTCTTGCTAGTCTAGTCACAGCTGATCAGATACAATGAGTACATAAGAATTTTTTATACACATATATACATATAGATAGATACATATATTATACACACATTGAGAGTTTATATATAGCTACCTGGGAATGCGCTAGAGCCAAGGTATGTGAAAAAAATGAGAAAACTTTTAACTGCTCATAGATACAGAAATGATTCTCTGTGACAATGGATGGGATTGGTGCTATGTACTAAGAACATTCTATTACTTTCAGCTTTTTAGTGATCAGACTAAAGGTCTGCTGAGAAGGGACGCTGGATCTGGGCTTTACAGTTGCACACAGGTAGTTTGAACCCAATCTTTGCTAAGGAGGTAAAGAGTTCTATCAAGAGAAAGGAGATTGTGTAGTAAAATACACTGTGATTGCCTGGGGCTGCTGCAAAACTCAGTTTGAAAGATGGCATGTGTAAAAATCCTCTCACAAGTGCAAACTTTACTGCTCTTGCTGCCGTCAAATATAAACATTGTATTTTTAATTCAGTCCTCAAATTCTACAGAAAAATTTGACATATCTCTACTAAATATATACAGAAATATATATAATGTTTCAAAATTTAATGTTTCAAAAATTTTCTACATGCTTAGGAGTAAAAAAACCCTCTAATTTTATCAGCGAAGATTGTTAATCCAAGTCAGGAAAGGAATCTGGATCAGAATATTTTTCATTGAATGTTCCTTAAACATTTTTATCAAAGACTAAAGCAAATAGCAAAAAAACAGAAATAAACAGAGTTTCTAATATATAGTAGATATGAAATTTTGTGACAGAAGATTTAGGATAAAGAAATAGCAGGTAAGTGGATGGGACACACATTAACTGATAATGGAGGCACACAAGCAGAAAAAGAAAATATGCCTATTTCTAGACAACCTTCTATTACCTGTCTGCACAATGAAAGACCCCATGGGACGAAACCACGTCCTTGAATTCACGAAGCCACGTACTTGAATTCAACAGGTTTCATGTTGAAAAAAGTGCCAAAACAGATAAAGCCAGATAAAACAAACAAACAAGGAAAACCCCAAAACAACCACCCAAAAAACCCAAAACAAAAACAACAACAACAACAAAAAAAACCATCAACAAAAAAACCCTAAAACCCAAACCAAAGTAGGGAAGTCAGAACTTCTCCTGAAATATCTTAGGAACACTTTCTGTACAGGCTTGATATAAATGACTGCCAAGATACAGCTCCGAGGACAGTGGACAGAAATCTTAATGTTTTTATCAATTAAAGAAACAGAAAAATTGTTGAGGCTGAACCCAAGACTGACCAGACAGAGGTGGGGGTTTTCAGAAAGAAAAATGGTAAATTCTTAATTCGCTATGTTTCAACAGGAACTTTACTAGCACTGCAAGTCAACCCATGTCTTTCAGTATCTTGACACTACAGATCTAAAAGAATGATGTAGAATGTATATGAATAAAAGGCAAGTCTAACTCCCATGCACCATACCATGGGAAAGTTTATCTAAAAGAAAACCACAAACCCTATTGAATAAACCAGCAGACATATGAATGCCAGTTTAATCAGCTAACAGAAATCATATACTGCTCACAAAGTTTAAGCTCCAAGAAGAGCTCTAGGAAGGTCAAGCCACTAACTCCTAAGTCTTCATAGACAACAGCACTTAGCCACACCACTTTTCACACAGACAGGACTATGATTGTTACAACTGCCTCTAAATACACACTTAACAATATCATGAAACAGGACATCACAATCACATTCAACAAAGCTTTTAAACACCTCTCAAAGAATAAGTTGTTTCTATTACTCAGTACAACTGTGGGCAAGGTATGTGGATGTCTGCAATTCACAGAGAAACCAACACAAGGCTATAGATGTATCTATGCTGTTGCATATATAAACACAGCCGGAAGCATGCAGTCATGTGGCCATACATCTCAATTTACCACAGTAGTGAAAGTTTCTGCTTGTACCAGACTCTTCTTTTCAACACCCTTCCAACTATTCCTTCCTTCAAAGCCTTTGAAATCTTTTTAGAGCAGTAAGTCATCAAAGCAGTGTCATTCTGATCAGAAGTGATTCCACACTTATTTGTTCTTTGTATCCTGGGAATGTGTATATAGGGGGAATGAAGAGCAGCACAATAGTCTTTGTAAAGTAAAAAGGACCATCTTTTCAAAACAAACACTGAATATCCCACATATTCTTCCTCTGCAATCATGCGCTAATAACTTCTGACAGTAATGAATTTGTCATAAAATGCTGAAAAACAAGGGAATGAGAAGATTCTGAAAGGAAAAAGGGTAAAGTACTACCACAGCAATACTGCCTTGTCCATTTTAGAAATTCCAGAGTATTTCCACAATTTCACTTACTGTGCTGCCTACATACAAAGATCGTCAATTGAGTTCCCAAAAGTTTTAATAGAGATTTGTGTGCTCTTGTGAAAAGTGGACATATCAAACAGCCTCAGACTCAGACCTACATATCAAACAGGAAGAGAATTTCTATAATAGGCTTTAAAATCTGTATTTAGTTTTACTCAAGGCAGTGTAATTGCTTTATTTTGACACAGTTCATGACAAACACAGCAGTCTCATTTACTTTCCCCTGAGGAAACAGAAAAAGACATTGTGGGGTGCTAACCTTGGCAAAGGATCAAACACCACTCAACTGCTCTCCCCATTTCCTTCCCCGCTAGGACAGGAGAAAACAGGATGATAAAGGTGGCGGGTTTACCACTTAGCATCATGGGCTGACTCAACTTGAAGAAAATCTATATAAATTACTGCCACTTAAAATGTATTCAGGTTGTAAGAAATAAAGAAAAAAAATTAACACCGTCTTCCCTACCCAAAAGAAGCTCCCAACTTCCCAGGCATAACTTCATACCATCGCCCCTGACTCCTTTAACACCTGCTGAGCCATGCAGGCAGAAGGTTTACAACCATGCTTAACAGCTCCCATTGGGCCATTCTTTCCTCCTGACACTTTTCTCCTACTCCCGCACAGGGCCTCTTCACAAGCTACAGTCCAGGATAAACCTATTCCAGAGCGGGTCTTCCATGGACCATAGCTGATGTAAGAGAGGATCCTGCCCCAGCATCTACTCCCCTCCACAAGCTGTGGCTTCCATGAGCAAATATCCACTTGCTCTGGGCTCCTCCACAAGCTATATTATTGATATCTGCTCCACAGTGCTCCTCTCCCTGGGCCGCAGAGAAATACCTGTTTCCAGCACATGAAGCAAACCCTCCCTCTCCTCCTTCCTGACCTTCACATTTGTCAGGCTGTTTCTTACCTTCTGTTCTTCAGTCTATACTGCCCTGTGTAGCTTTTTGTTTTTTCTTAAGCACATTTTCACAGAAATGCCCACCACATGCTCCTGAAGAAATGTTCTAAAGTCTGTTTTTTCCCAAAAATAACATGCAATGCAGATAATTAAGAAAGAAAAAGCTATACATTTTAAAAAGAAAATTTTATGAGATACCATATTTGGATAAAGTAGAAGATTTCAGAGGAAGTGGACATGATGGTCCACACTCGTACATCATTTATACCATTCAGAATCACATTCACCTTTGCAACCTTGTCAAGAGTTTCCCATACTATAATCACAATAAAAAATAGATGAGGAAGAGTCTGAACACAATGAATAGCACCATGATTTCAGCTAATTTAATAGAGCTATTTAAATAATGGAATTATCTACAGATGTCACTCATTTACTATAGCTCATAGGTGTTGTTATTGTTATTTAATGCCTAAACCAAACAGTGAGACCCCACGAAAGAGGCAATTCAGCACTATACAAAGCTGAAAGTATAAACTTCAAAGGACATTGTTGTCATTCTTCCTAGAAAAAAATACTATATTTCACTCTAAAAGTCAAGAATATGGGAAAAAATATTTTTCATTCAAAAAATCATAATAATTACCATTTATATTTCTCTCACTTTCCTTAGAGTGAAAGATGGTCATTCTAATAAACACCACAAAATATCTGATAAATATTCATTTTAGCAAACCTACAAAGAATTTATCCTGCAAATAGTTCATTTAATTAAGAATCCCTTATTCAGTATTTAATAAGGTAAAACCTTCTACTCCCAACAGCTATTTTAACAAGTCTTTGGCAGATAACACAGGAACTATTCAAACAAGCTTCCAGAATTATAAGCAGCGTCAACAGATATTAAAATTATTATCTGGGCCCTTGAGCAAAAACGTTTGGCTTCACCAGCCTGACTTACACACAAATACACCAGACAATAAAACTACCCTACCTCGTGCTTTCTTCCAGTCCTTATATTGTTGCTTTCCAGAGTATTTGTAGTGTACAAATTATGCTCTGCTAGGTTAAGATCTGCTTCCTTCACTTTCTTCTGTAAAAGCTCCATTTCAGATTCTTGCACTGTAATATAGCCCTCTAGCTCACTTAGAGAAGGCTGTAGAAATACCTAGAAAATGACAGTATAGGTATATTTCATTGGTAACAAAAAATCAGATGCTTAACACACCATTTACAGAAAAAAATGCCCAGAGAAACATATTAACAATATTACAAAAACATGTAAAAGCTGCAAATAATTCTGCTGTCATAAATTACTCACAAATCCATAATCAAAAGCAGATCTCAAAATATTAAGGAAACATTTTTACCCCACCACCCTATTTTCTAAATCTAAATTTACATTCTTAACAATGGCTGTTTTATACAGACATTTCTTTTGCAGTAACTTATTCTACTTATTAGACGGTATTTTGTATGTCATATGCTATTTAATTTCTTGACAAAATATTTCACCTTCTGGACTTGTTTCTGGTGAAACTTCAAGTTGTAAGTAGCACTGGCCTAACAAAAAAACCTTAACTGCATATTCTGGAACTAAACATATTGTTAGTAAAGAACTGCCTCAGAAAAGTACTTTTTTACTGTAAATCTACAACTTGTAGCCATAACATCCTTAGATGGCACAAGTGTTGTGGTCAAACTGAAAACTTAAAGAAAAAAATAGATTCTGGTTCAAGTGTTGCTCAAGGTTGGTACTTTATTTTGTTAAACCATTGAATTCCAGGACCTTTCCTAGCTATCAATCCATGTGTAGCAATTCCTTGGCACAATACAAGGCGGCAGCACAGTGATCAACTTAACTAGCTACCAAACCTTTCAGTGGTAGTAGCTCCTGTAAGTTATATCCCTGATATTCAGTAGCAGACTCATGTATGCATGACCAAGAGTGGCCAAGTTAGCATGGCTTGACAACTGATTCCTTGTCAGTTGAGATTTCATTACCAGGTGTGATCACGCCCCACTCTGTAACAACCACTGGGCAAAACTTTCTTAGTGTAAGCAGCAGCAATATGCCTGTTGAGTCACCTTACAGCAATCACAAAGTGAAATGCTTTAGCTCAAACCTTCTCCTCAGTGCCATAAGGCTGGGGACAGATATTCATCTTCTAACAGCTGTGCCAGACGAAGATGATATAATTCCCACATGGTCAATGCATCCAGGTAGCTGGAGGTTAACACCTCAGTGGCATTGCTGGAGAAGGAATGATGTAAACAGCCTCCCTAATTGATTAACTAAAGGGGTGGGTGGTCTAAAAGTCAATGGAAGTGGCTTGAGCTGACCTTGGACTGCATTGACGAGGGGAAATTCATGAAAGACTACTGCCAGTGGCGTTCTGACAGCAATGACGAGCAGCTGGCAAGCAGTAAAGTCTTCAATCAACAATCTTGATCCAGAAGACATGTTCTTAAGACTAACTAGAAGTTTTATTTTATCCCTTATTAACCTGATCCTGACAACATCACTTGTGCATATTCTTAAGACAAATACTCATTTCAATAGAGAAGATAAAATTTGGTACAATTATCACGTAGCACTGTGATCTCAAATACTGGTATTCCCCACAAAAAAAGTCAGGTATACTGACAAAAATCACCAAAAGCAGTGTAAAAAAAGGTTAAGTAAATAAATATCCAAATTCAAGCCAATCAAGAAATGAAGTGGTCCAAAGTTGAATAAAGTCAATCAAGCATACACCTTAGTAAGCTTAGTATTTGTCAGAAACAGACAAATGGGCATAGCCATTTTATTTACGCAGAATATGCTTTTCACAAAGCCTAAGACAAACTCATTATTTCAACAAATAAATTACAACTTAAAGATATTGAGCTTTTAGAAAAACCTCAATACTTCATACAGTAAGTATAAGAAATTTGTCAGACAGTAAAAGTTGCCTGTGCTTTTGCTGACTGTTCCTTAAAAACATTCTGTTCCTTATTTTGCATAGTTTAGGCCATATGTAGTTGCAAACAGATGTCATTACCACCTATGATCAGTAAAATGCCTGTTTATAACCACTAGCTCATGAACACATGAGGAAAAAAAAAAAGAAAAACAAGAAAATGAGAAGTAGACAAGCCATGCAATCAAAAGAATGCTTCAAAGAAAACTGGACTTCATGTTTGAACAAAACCTGAGCACTATAAAAAAATGAAAAAATCCAACAAAACCAAGAAGACAGAAATAGTACCAGTAGATAAGGGAAATGTAGTTATACTCAGGTTCTGGAATTTATTTTATTACTTGAATCTTTTTACAAAAGAGAAATACACCTATGAACTTGACACACACATCTTAATGATTTCTCAGCTGTATGTAGAAAAAGAGCTCCATGTGAAACACAAGCTGTAGAACTACATTAGTAACTCAAAAAAGAGTCAACAACTTCAATCTGTTACAACTGAAATTCACACTACTGTTACTTTAGAAAGTCGACACCTGTTAAGTGCTCACAGAACTATCTAGCTTTAAAAGGACCTTTAACGTCCTTGAGTCCAACTCCTGCTGCTGATTTTTAAGCTGTAAGAATGACAGAAATTTCACTTAATATTAACTTCTTATTGTATAACTACTTTCTATTTTCTTGTTTGAAAAAATGAAATGCTGAGTACTTTAAAACACAACTCTATTTAAGTTGACTCCATTAGTCACAGACTACACCAAAACCTGCTCCTGTATTTCATGCAGGTTCTGCAATTGACTTTAGTAGGACCAATATATGAACAGTATTATTCTTCATTTGCTTTGAGGTTATTCTCCTACTCTTTTCTTCTTCCAAAAGAGATCCCTAGAAATTGCCATGCTGTGATACTTACTTTAAATAAAATACTGTATTTTTATAGTAAATTTACAGTAAATTTATTTTATTTTCTAATAAAGCCCTAAAGTCTCTGTCCACATGGCTATACAGATATATTTCTTGGAAAACTAAATCCAACAATCAAGTCTTAGATCATAACTAACACCTCCAAAATGCCTATGCTTTTACCTTAAAATATTCAGTAGATTGCCCTTACCAAAACATACTTACCTACAGAATTTGGGTCTACAATATCCTCATAACCTGCTCATTTTTTTTAAAGTATACTTGTGATTTTTTTTCAGCTTCAGAAATTCTAAGAACCCAGATGCAATTAATAAAATAAATTTAAAAACTAAAGTTTGCTTATCAGTGGACTCCAACTCAAAAAGAGTTTGGTATAATTTTCTGTTAAACTTAACATATCTTTGAATAATTGATAAATATTCTTTTAATTTTCCTAGCCTAAAGACTTGGTTTATTCAAATATAAGAGAATGTTGAACATTAATTTTTTAGACAAGAAAGTAGACCTTCCCAAGACAGAAAGCTGGGTGAAATTTCTCTCCCTGGTGTTTTGTTTTGGATTCATGTCAATTTAATTTAATACTTCCAGACTTTTGTGGTCCAAGTATCTTTGGATAAGAGCAAAAAAATTATTAAAAATTATTAAACCCAAATTATTTAGTGAAAAGATTTGGTTACTATGAGAACAACCAACTTCTCCTGTATAAACACATGTCATGGTTTGACGCTGGCCCAATGCCAGTGCCCCCATGAAAACCCATCTTCCCTGGTGTCTGCTGTGAGATGTGATCAGAGACAGAGCAAAGCAGGCCTCCACTTGCAACAAAAGAAAAAAAAAACTTTATTATTACACAATTACAATAAAATTAACACACAGAGCAGAATGGAAAACCTTTTAAAACATTTCTCCTCCCCCCACTCAATTCTTACAGAATATTACAGAACCTTAGATCTTAATCCAGTCCATCACCCTTCAGATAATCAACTCAGTCCATCTCCACCCTTCCGACAATCACTTCTCATTTCATTAAGGAGAGAAGGAGCCCTCCTTGTGCCACCACAGGTAAATCCCCGTCACTCAGCAACTACACGTCGTGACTTCTTCCTTCCATGTTCAGTGCTCTCACCACTGCACATGGACCAGAGCTGCTTTTAGGGTTTCCCCTTTCAAGGACGCCTTGCCCAGTTCCAGAAGAGAACGACAGTCTCTCACCTCATTTTGGGACACCAGTCCCCCCCAATATTTCACCCCCTGGGGCCGAGGGGTCTCACCATCATTTCATCACCTGTCGTCTCCGCACACATCACTCCTTTGGTGCAGCCTCCCCCTAAAATGCAGTCTCTGTATTACAGGAAAGGTTCTATCCATGGCTAATACAAGAAAAGTCCAGCCAAAAGCCACTCCATCATCTCCTCCACCTAAGATTTTCTCAACTTCTCCCAGTCCTTCTTCACTTGCACAACTCTGCATCACACTTGCGCATTCCTTCTTATCCGTTTCTCTCCTCTCTCAGCTCCCGGAGGATCAGCATTTGCAAGGTTTTCCATCGTCTCACAGAAGGGTTAAAATCACAGTCTCTGCTTATCTGGAACTCCCACATGGGCACTCTTCCCCTCGTCGGCCCCCCCCCCCCCCCCCCCCCCCCCCCTCTTCCTCGGCCAGGCCAGTGCTATCGAATTTCAAGATAGCACTGGCACCTCTCTCTCTCTCTCTCTCTCTCCTGAGGAAGGGGGGGGGCTGCCCACTACCTCTCCGAGTTCTTCCACCCTTCCGTCTCTTCCGTCTCTGCCCAAGGCTCCGGGCCTACCTCGCTCAGCCGCGTGGCCTTTTCCCCTCCCCCACCCAGCCCGAAGCTGGGCAGGGGAGGTCTGAACTCTCCTCCGACCGGAACCAAGAGAGGACGATCCCCTGGGAGCTCTCACTTTTAACCCCTGTGTTCTCAGAGGCGGATCCATATCCTCAATGGTCGAACCAGGTGCCAATATCCACATCTGGGCACCTATTGGTTTGACCACTACCACCTCCCAAAAACTCATTTCCTCTCAAACCACGACAACACATGACTCTATCAGCAAACTAGAATTCAAAGATCACTGCACGAAGAAAGAGTGGCATTTTTACAAGGGCATGCAGCGATAGGACAAGGGACAATGACTTCAAACTGAAAGAGGGGAGATTTGAATCAGATATTATGATGAAATTCTTTGCTGTGAGGCTGATGAGGCACTGGAACAGGTTGCCCAGAGAACCTGTGGGTGCCCCACTCCCAGCAGTGTTCAAGGCCAGGATGGATGGGGCTTTGAGCAACCTGCTCTCATGGGAGGTGTCTCTGCCCATGGTCACAGTGGGGTGAAACTAGATGATCTTTAGGTTCCTTCCAAGACAGGCCATTCTATGATTCTATAAAATGCAATTCCATCAGATCCTCAAAGAGAGATGTGGCCTTTTCTTGGCTTTTCACTTTTTACATCTAAACTCTAATTTGTAATCTAAGAATTAAGGGAAGTATTACAAATACTAAGGCCAAAATGGCCTTTGAGCTATAATGGAACAATGACTTTAAATCCTAACACTATCAGGAAAAAAAAAAAAGCAGAATAGTGAGTTTCAAGACTACATAAATCAGTCAACGTCCAAGGTC